>NC_022010.1:59093835-59112826 GCF_000317375.1 Microtus ochrogaster
ACACACACACACACACACAAAGATGAAATCTTGCCATTAGTATCAACATGCATAGGACTGAAACATTAAATTATATGAAACACACACCAGGTTCCAAATACAAACATTACAAGTCCTCATTTCTGGAAGCTAAAATAGTTAACAACATAGATATCAGTACAGGGCAGGAAGGGCAGAAGGATAGAAAAGGTGTGAATAATGGCTGCTAAAAAGCATTTCCAAAAGGAGAGATGCTTTAGGGTGTATAATGCAGAAGGGACCGGTAGTCCACAACTACTCATGCTATAATTTAAAATAACTGCAAAAGAGTTCAGAGGTTACCAACCCAGAATATTTGAGGAGATGGAAGGTGCTAATCGCCATGATGTTCCATTCCACATTATATACATGTATTAAACTTCAGTGCTCTACCCATAGGTAAGTACAAGTACATATATGCCAGTTAAAAACTTGTAATGACCACCCTGTGCGGCTGGAGGGATGACTTAGCAGTCAAGAGCACTTGGAGCTCCTGTAGAGGATGAAAATCTAATTCCCAGCTGTGTTCATTGTGAGCCGCCCACAACTCCAGCTCCAGGGGAATCTGACGCCCTCTTCTGGCCTCCATGGGCACACACACACACATGCAGCATGCTCATACACACAAATAACAGTAAGTCTTAAAACAAGTTTAATCCAGCACTGATTCCTTGATCAGAATAGTATAAATCTCAAACTTATTTCTCTCCTTGTCCTTCCTACATATGGCCTGAACAGTGTACTTTTTCCCCCCTCAGTGCTTGTCTCTTTTTGTATTCAACCTGGAGTTGTATTAGGGTCATTTTATAGACACCTGTAAGAGCATTGCTCTCTGGGCAGCCCCTCTTGTCAGTCAGTTCTACGAAGAAGGGAGTCTTTTTTTGTTTTGGTTTGGTTTTGGTTTTGTTTGTTTGCTTGAGGATTTGTTTTGGAATATGATTGCAGCCATAGATTTACCCCTAGCATTCCCCATGACCTAGTACTGTCTTACCTTTGGACTCCAGAAAATCCACTGTTTTGTCGTATCCAAGGATGAATGCTTGGTATTCTGACCTTTCTTCTGTCTCAAACATTTCCAAACTTATGTGTGAAGTTCCAATAGGTCCCGTTTCCTCCCAGTTGGGAGAGAAGAAAAAGCTCTTTCATTGCATCCCTTATAAGCATGCCAATTTTTGTCAGTAGAATCGGTGTCTGCGAAAACACTATTGTATTTCCCCTGTTACTGCTCAGCATCTTACATCTCAGCCAAGGACTTGGCTAAATTTAAGAAAAACTCTTGAACACTGGTCTGTGATAAACTGGCAACCAGACTCCAGACTCCAGCCAGAAATTTGGGACTTGGGTCCATACCCAAGAACTGGGACTGGACCTGGTTTTATCAGTACCTCCATGCCCCACTGCTGCACTCAAAAATGAGGCAGTCGGAGTAGCTATTGATGCACCATGCATAATAGAAGCAATACAAATAAGAAAAAGCAATGGGAAGAGAATAGCAAGCAGCCTATCCAAGAGTTAAGTGTTCCTTCAAGTCATGTCACAGGATGAAATATATGAAGCAACTGCAAACTCTCCTCCCTAAAGGCTCTTTGCTTAATGCCAGTGGCATAACCAAGTTGTCAACTCCAACAGATGGTTACAAAAGCAAATGATAAATTTGAAGAAAGCTCAATTTGAAAATCTCCAAATTCGAGTGAGAATAATTTTTTCTGAAACTCAAGTAAGGAAGACAGAAGTATAAACTTTGAATATGTGTATGCATACCTTAATTCACCTTTCTGGGCTACATAATCCAACTTCATGAAGAAAAATCCAGATTCTAGTAGGAGTCAGTGTTTGTTATTTCCTTGTATCTGTTTTGATCTGTATTAATCTTCAGCTACTAGTCTAAATGTATGAGGTAAATGTAGTTTACTAAACCATGAGCAAATATCTCTATACCATGGTTACACACGGATACTTTAGATTTCAATTAATGAGACATTATACAACCTTGAAAATACCATCCCTAAGTCAGCAGTCTTCACAGCGAATGTGAATTGTGCTGAGATTCTTTTAGATAGATTGTGTGTGTGTGTGCGTGTGCCTTTGTGTTATGTATGTGCACCATATGTATGCAGGAGTCAGTGGATGTCAGAAGGGGCATCAGATGCCTTGATATTACAGTCATAGGTGGTGGTGAGCTGCCATGTGACTGCCATAAAAGGCAGTAAATTCCCTTGATGCTGAGTCCTCTCTTTCAGTCCCTCACACAGACCTTTTGATCAGACTTGTTTTTAACTCTCTTGTCCTCTATGGATACGTCTCCCTCTTGGACCAGGTCTTGAGGGTAGAATGGCATATGGTTTCATCATCTGTGTTCAAAGTGCATGCTTTGCCATCTTTTTTGATGAATACTTGATATTCTGACCTGTTTTCTGTCTCAAGCATTTCCAAACTTAGGAGTTGTGTCAACAGATTCTGTCCACATCTTCAAAAGCTTCATGGACAGATCATTCTTCCTGAAATGTTTTAAGAGTCAATGGAGCCTTTAGATGTTTGGGAAGATGTAACCACCCGTGTATTCAAAATAGAGTTCAACACAGTTTGGGGCCCAAGAAGGATCTGCAGATAAAGGAACAAGAGGATGGAGGTATCTCTCTGTGTTAGAGCCAAGCCAAGTCTCACAAGGACACCTGATTTGCTCTGTATTTTTAGTCATTCTATTAGGGGTTACTTCCAGCTCCCTGAAGGCACCAGGGCTGTCTGAATGTCTAGGATCAGTGACAGAGCTTTTATGTAAAAACCGAAGAGCACTAGGTGAGCCGACAAGTTGTCAGTCTAGACTTGGTTTATGTTGGTTAAAATCCAACCTAAAGGACAACCCAAAACAACTGCAACTAAATTTCGACCATCAGTGTTATATGATGAGTCTAAAAGGTGACTGACCTCCAAATCTGATAAAGAGAAAAAGGCTAGCAAAGACCCTGCCTGATGAATCCCTATCTCTGCTGTATTCCCCCTGAGTGAATCCAGTTCTGAGTCATAATAAGTTTTCCTAAGGAACCTCATCGGTATTGCAGTCATATACACTGAATGCTATGATAACAAGATTTTAGAATATTGAAGTTACCTTTGTTTCAAAAGAGGACCATTTCTTTTTTAAAAAAAAATAATTTTATTGAGCTATACATTTTTCTCTGCTCCCCTCCCTTTCAGCCCTCTCCCATGGTCCCATGCTCCCAATTTACTCAGGAGATCTTGTCTTTTTCTACTCCCATGTAGATTAGATCCATATATGTCTCTCTTAGGGTCCTCATTGCTGTCTTGGTTCTCTGGGATTATGATTTGTAGGCTGGTTTTCTTTGATTTATGTTTAAAAACCACTTATGAGTGAGTACATATGATGATTGTCTTTCTGGGTCTGGATTATCTCACTCAATATGATGTTTTTTAGCTCCATCCATTTGCCTGCAAATTTCAAGATGTCATTATTTTTTTCTGCTGTGTAGTACTCCATTGTGTAAATGTACCATATTTTCCTTATCCATTCTTTTGTCGAGAAGCATTTAGGTTGTTTCCAGGTTCTGGCTATGATAAACAATGCTGCTATGAATATAGTTGAATGTTGGGCCTCACAAGGCCCAGGTGTGAGGCATAGTGTAACTTCCTGAATCTAGCTCAAGTTTGGAGACCTGTTTTTGGCCATGACTTCTGCATGTGAGTGACTCAGCACATCCCGACCTAGACCTGCCTCTGCCCGGCCACCACTAGCATGGCAGAATATTATTGGCCCTTGTTCCTTACTCTGCCTCAACCCATCTCAATCTTCTCTACCCCCATCACAACCCTATATAATCTCCTCCCTGATACCATTAAATGAGTTTCTGATTGAACTCAACTCCCTATCACATCTGATTGTCCTGTAGCAGCAGAACGATTGTCATTGTGGGGCTGTGGGAATAGGAGAGGGGAATAAGGAGGCTTGAGAAGACTAGCAGTTGAGTACATGTCCTTGTGATACAGTTGAGCATTTTTTTTTGTGTATGTATATACCCAAAAGTGGTATTGCTGGGTCTTGAGAAAGGTTGTTTCCTAATTTTCTGAGAAATCGCCATACTGATATTCAAAGGGGCTGTACCAACTTGCACTCCCACCAGCAATGCAGGAATGTACCCTCTACCCCACATCCTCTCCAGCATAAGTTGTCATCAGTGTTTTTGATCTTGGCCATTCTTACACGTGTAAGATGGAATCTCAGAATTTTTTTGATTTGCATTTCTCTGATGGCTAAGGATGTTGAACATTTCCTTAAGTGTCTTTCAGTCACTTAAGATTCCTCTGTTGAGAGTTCTTTGTTTAGGTCTGTACTCCATTTTTTTTATTGGATTATTTGTTCTTTTGATGACCAATTTCTTGAGTTCTTTGTATATTTTGCAGATCAGTTCACTATCTGATGTAGGTTTAGTGAAGATCTTTTCCCATTCTGTTGGCTGTTGTTTTATCTTGTTGACCATGTCCTTTGCTTTACAGAAGCTTCTCAGTTTCAGGAGGTCCCATTTATTAATTATTTCTCTTAGTGTCTGTGCTACTGGGGTTATATGTTGGAAGTGGTCTCCTGTGCCAATATGTTCAAGTTCCCACTTTCTCTTCTATAAGGTTCAGTGTGGCTGGCTTTATGTTGAGGTCTTTGATCCATTTGGATTTGAGTTTTGTGCATGGTGGGTGATAAGATATGGATCTACTTTCATTCTCCTACATGTTAATATCCAGTTGTGCCAGCACCATCTGTTAAATATGCTTTCTTTTTTCCATTTGATATTTTTTCTTCTTTGACAAAAATCAGGTGTTTGTAGGTGTGTGGATTAATATCTGGGTCTTTGATTTGGTTCCATTGGTCCTCCTGTCTGTTTTTATGCCAAAACCAGGCTGTTTTCAGTAGCTCTGTAGTAGAGTTTGAAATCAGAGATTGTGATACCTCCAGAAGTTCTTTTATTGTTCAGGATTGTTTTGGCTATTCTGGGTTTTTTCTTTTCCATATGAATTTGAGTGCTGTTCTTTTGAGGTATGTGAAGAATTTTGCTGGGATTTTTATGGGCGTTGTACCGAACCTGTAGATTGCTTTAAGTAAAATTGCCATTTTTACTATGTTAATTCTACCTACCCAAGAGCATGGGAGATCATTCCACTTTCTGGTGAAGAAAACCATTTCTTAATCAACCTTTCTGTTTGTCTTCCTGCAACCCTGCAAAGGACTGGGGTTTCTAACAGTACCAAACCATTCCTTGAGAACCCTTTCATGAGAAACAGTCCAGCGATGCCCAAGGGCTTCAAGGACAATTATTCTACACTCCACCTCCCCTGAATCATCCATCAGCACACAGCAGAGTGTGCAGACAGCCACAGGGTGAATATGAAACACTCAAAGGAGCACCTCATAGGTGACTTAGACTGCAGCTAAGCAGTGGGGACCTGTGCGTGCACTGTCAGCACCCAGGGTAACATCATGAAGGTGAGTTGCTAAGCCGTGTCATGCTGGAACAGCAAATAAAGTGGATAACCATAGCCCTAAAGGAATGGAAAAATTAAAACACACACTTACCCATATCCCATGAGGAACATTGCATTATGGGAAGGTGACAGTCTGTGGCCTAAGAGAAGATGCAGTTTCCAATTCTGACCCACACACGGCTTGTCGGTTTTGTCAAATCTCGACCTGCAGTGGCTTGCATTTAGTAAGTAAAGCAAGAATAATATCACCAGCTGTCATGGTTGATACAGGAATGAATGGCATAATTGGTTATGATGAAACGAAGATAATTCTGTGTCAAATGAGAGGTATCTATTAAAGCTACCGTGTGTAATTTGGAAGGAGCGCGATTCAGTCTTCTTTGGATAATCTAGAAGGAAACAGAGGAAGCAAAATTCTGTAGAGAGAATATGGGCTAAGGCGGGTGGGGGTGACCCCAGAGGCTGTAAATCCTGGAACTGCAAACCAGAAGGCGAAAAGGGAAAAATGTCAGACAGGGATGACACAACACACTTCTGTTGCCACAGCTGGGTACCTGTGAAGGAGATGTTTAGTGTCAATTTTAAGTTGATTTATAGTTTTTCCAAGTAGAAGTATTTCCATTTTTTTCTTAATACAATTCTTAGTATTTTTTAGCAGTCTTAGATTTGGGGGTGTAGGGGGGGGGTTAAACCAAACTGTGAGTTCTGCTTTGAAATATAATGGCACGAATTGAAAGTATATGAATGATAATAAATAATGATAATGATAATAATGAATTAAGGCTGCTACAGGGTCTGGTGTTTTCCAAGTCATAGTTGCGTCATAGTTGCTTGACTACAAATAGCAGTAGCAGTAGTATATGTTCACAGTAGCTGTTGAGAAGAAAGAAGAACAACTATGCTGTAGAAATGGTAAAAATATGTTGGATGAGCAAGACTTACAAATGTCTTTTATAATGGTTACAAATTTTCAGAGAGGAAAAGTGAGGGGGCATTGCCAGTGGAAGCTTTGTGTGGGCAAAGTTGTCCAAACAGGACTTTCTGTGGTCTTTCTAGGAAATTCCTGGCTGGACCTTAGGTTATAACAGAAATGTTCTCTATAAAAAAAAAAGTGAAATATGACTTATTAGCTCAGAATCCCATTGAGAAGGGTTTGGGAAGTCAAAGACTTTATGCTTGAAATGTTCAGGAGGCAGATCCTGTAGGAAGTCTTCGTTGTGTTTTTGTTAATCATGGAGATTTTGTTTCCAAAACCTTATCAGACAGTGATAATGACTAAATTCAAAATAAAAGTTAACAAAACTTAGACAAAACAAATTAAAATTCAAGTAAAATCTCACTGCCTGAAAATAATATAAGGAAGAAGACAACATAAAAAATGTTAGAGAGAAAAATTGCACACTGTGATAAAGAGTATGAACGACTAATAATAAAAGCGGTGTTGAGACAAATGGATGCCATACATGAGGCAGGAACAGATGACCCAAGGAATCTGCTTGGTGGCCACTATAGCACTGAGGTATCAGTAAGATATTTGTATTAAATGTGGGGTCAGTTGTGTAGGTGAGGGGTACAGTAAAGAAGCTGCCAATGTGGTTGCTCCATGGTATGGTTATGGCTTTTACTGTGGCTATGAGAGACAACAGACAGACGTATCTGGAAGAGTCTAGAGCAGAGACAGAAGTGGACTGGTCATGGCCAGGGGTAGGGACACAGGAGAGAAAAACGGTGATGGTGCAGGGAGAGTAAGAAAGAGCCAGGACTGTAGAGAATTGGAGTAATAGGAGCGGCGGGCCACTTCCTGCCACCTGGCTAGCTTTACCGGAAATAATTACATGGAAACTGAAACTGTATTCTTTTAAACACTGCCTGGCCCATTAGTTCCAGCCTCTTATTGGCTAATTCTCACATCTTGCTTTAACCCATATTTAATAATCTGTGTAGCACCACTAGGTGTGGCTTACCAGGAAAGATCTTAACCTGCATCTGTGTCGGGTGGGAGAATCATGGCGACTGCCTGACTTGGCTTTCTCTCTCCCAGAATTTTGTTCTGTCTACTCCACCTACCTAATTTTCTGTCCTATTAAAGGGCCAAGGTAGTCTCTTTATTTAACCAATGAAATTAACACAAAACAGAAGATTCTCCCCCATCAGAGAATAACAGGCTAAAAAGAGGGTGTGTAGCTGTGGGGAGACAAGGGCCAGGAGGCTTGTTGCACATTTCAAAATTTGTAACAAGTACCTGTGAGTAGAAACTGAAGGAGTCTAAGGCGCCATGGGCTTTTGTATGCAGCCCCAGGTATATGTCACTGGAGGGCCATATCTTCCTTCTTCCAGAGGTAAGGGACATGACTGCTTTGGCAAATGGGAACCACTTTCATAAGTTCCCAAGGAATTCTGGCTTTTATCTAACCACCAGGAATCCTACAATCCAGCTTCAGCTCTTTTCGCATATATAGACTGCCTTTGGGGGCTTGGGGAGTTAGAGTTTCCTTTGAATCAGACAAGATGGAAATATCTAGAGCAAGTATGAAAGGCAGGCAGTGATGATGTCCACATAAGACAAGGTAGCCTGTCCCTCTGCAGCTGAAATTGGTACATCAAGAGACTGAGGGTAGAGCCTAAGAATAACTTACCCAGGGAGAGTTGAGACAGACCGTACAGGAACGAAAGAATTCCAAGAGGATATTCATGTTCCTTTAACTTCAGAAGTGTCACCACCATGCAATGACAGGTGGAAGATGCTTGGGCTCTTACTCGGTGCCTCACCTTTTAGACCCTGCATTCAGCACACAACCAGTCCTGTTGACTCAGACTTTTTTGCTGCCTCCACAGTGACCACTCTGGCCAACACCATCTCTTCTAGAGCAGCTACAGAAGCCGCATTAACAATCTCAATATTCCTCTTAGCATCCACAGTCTGAAACTCCGAGTGTCCCATGTGAACTATAGGTCACGTGAAGCACTTTTCCTGTCCTGACTTTTCTGACAGCTCCTCATTCTTAGACAACATTCAGTATCTTTACTGTGGCCCCAGAGCCCTAGATGCCCGGAGCTAGCATCTTTGGAGTTCTCAACGCCTGCACTCAGTTCCTTTCATGTCTTCTAACACTCTAATAAATACTAATTCAACAATAATGTAAAGATGGGACATAATGTCATGTAATGTAAGTCCTGTGATAAAAAAGGAAAGAGAAGAAGAAAACAGTGTAAATCCAAGCTTTCCTTCTTGGATCTGATTCCCGAACTTGGTTTCACACACCGTTCCTACCACAACTATCGAACAGCACACACGTCTTTTCAAAGTTTTGTGTGTTGTTAGTTATTGACCTAGCTACTGGGGATCCAGCAGAGAAGACAGTTTTGTGACAATGCTCACTCCTTGTCGTTATGAAGGTGACAGTGTGTGGTGTAAGAAAGGGCACAGTAAAGAAATTGCTGAACTGAACTTTGTGGGTGGAAGAGGACAAGTTTATTCCAAACTGCCAAGGCTATCTTGCGGTGAGAGAGGCAGGAGCAGGAAAAGTCATAAAGAGAGTAGAATGAGTCTCTGGGGAGTAGAGAAGCTGTGAACTGAAGCAGCCCAAGAGCTTAGGGTAGAGCAGGGGATGAGAGGGGCCAGAATGCTAGCGTGGACTTTGACATACACAACACACACATATGAGTGGGGAATCTGTAGGCGAGGGAAAACAAAGGAGGGCTTTTATTGGCAGACAGAAAACTCATTTTCCAGGTTCCTGCCTAATTTTGTAGGAGAGTGTTTGCCGGCAATCCTTCTGTAGTGCCGCTTGAGCTGGGATAAGACTGTCATTTTGGGGTTGTTCACTGCTTTGTGGGGGGGGGGGGACTGGGGTTCCCTTTGGACCTGATTATGTGGGGCCAGGATCTCATGGTACATAGCTGGACGAGTGAATATGTTGAACGGCAGGTGCTGTTAAGTGCTCAGGAGAAAATGAGGCGGGAGCAGGATAGGCTCATCTTGGTTGGGTGTGCCAGTGTGAGCTGTTATTTTAGGTAGGATGCTCAAGGGTGGTGGCAGCGAGTGGGTGCTAGAAGAAAGGATGGAGGCAGGAGGAACAAACAAGTCCCCAGATGCAAGCCAATGACCCTTGAGAGCAGAGGGTGGCAGGAATATTGGTGGGGAGGGGGCCACAAATGGGAAGTGGAGGGAAAGGGACAAGAGAATAAGGATCCGCTGGGTCAGATTATGTAGGGCCCTATATTCTTCTTTCTCACTGTTCTTTTTTGTCTCAGAATTTATATCACGTGATATTGAGTATTTGGCTTTTTATTTATTGAGGAGCGTTCCCATGTTGCAGGAAATAGGTTGCAAAAGGCAGGCTTTTGAACTTCACACCATACCAGGGCTCGAGCCACATTATGAACTCAGCTTCAGTGGTAAAATAAATGTGTGAAGAGGAGGGGTCTATAACAAAAGCCATTAACTGCAAAGAGGAAAAATGGCATGTTGAATTTGGCAGAAGGGCATCTTCTTGTCCAGTGCCTTTTTAAGTCCTTGACAATTATACGTACCCAGTGGGGGCAAAGGCACACAAGAAAAGAAGAAAAAAAAAACAGATAAAATGATGCCTTCCACTTCCCGAGTTTCCTAGCAACAGGCGCTGCACAGCCTGTGGTACCCTACCCTGTCCGCTCTTACTCCTGACTCGGTCTTTTTACACAGAGACTTTACAAAGTGATCAGCTGATACAGTCACTGGCCTGCATGGCAGGAATAAACACTTTCTGGAGAGACACCGGCTTCTCTGTAGGCCATCAGAAACAATGGACTCCAGAAAATTTGAATTTCCCTAGAAATCTGCAGAGAGAGGAAGTGGGTAAAACCCTGGGTGAATCCCCTGGAGGAACTGTTCTCATGGAGAAAGATTTAAAATTTAAAAGGAAAGACGGGAAGCTGAGACAGTGGTAGGCAGGGACTTGCTAGACTATAGTTACATTTCCTGCCTTCTGTTTTTAAGCCGAGCCTTATGTCAGGACCCTAGAGATGGACTTAGGGTACCACCAGATCACTTTGTTCCCCTTCATAATGTAGCCACATTGAATAAATCTCCTTTTTCTATTTTCTACTCTTTAACTATTAATTTGATTTTTGTTCTTTTATACTCCATTCTTTTTTGGTTGTTTGGTTTTGTTTTTGGAGACAAGCCTTCACTGTGTGGCTTTAGACCAGGCTGGTCCAGAACTCATCCACATTTGCCTGCCTCTGCTAAGTGGCATGCTGGAAAAGCATGCCCCGCTACTCTTCGCCTAATTGCCTCTTTTAGGTGGATTATTAAAGAGGAAAGGGTCCTCTCACCTAACCCACCTCTGCTGCTTTTTACCTCCCCTTGTTCAAGCAGAACAAAGCACATACTTGCAGACTTTGTTTTGCAGTCTCAAGAAAGTTTGGCCCTTGGTAAATTTCTCCTTTATCAGTCTGCCACAGACTTTGTTTTTCTGTTTGCTTTTGGGTTCTTTTAAACAGTTTCAGGTTCTTGTCTACCATTTGGTGTGGCTGCCATTTGATGCCTGGCTTTTTATAAGTTTAAGTCCCCCAAGAGTAATGCCACAATGGATGTAATAAATCAGATCTGGCCGAATTAGTAATTCCAGGTTTAATCTGAGAAAAGTAAACCAACTCCTGGATGACACTTGGAAAGGCAGGGGAGGAATCACATAGCAAATATGGCTACCAAGTTTTATGTAGCCTGTATGTCATCCTCAGGGAGGGGCTGACTTTTAGTGCTTTCTCAAAGGAGGCATTTGGAATGGGGCCCCCTTTTTGGGTATATATGGAAGGCAGTAGGGCTTCTACCTAAACAGCTTTTTTTTTTTTTTGAGGGGGAGTTCTATTGCACAGGGGCTATTATTATTATTAAGTAGAGAAACACAAATCTCAGTTGCATTGGGAACCTGTGCCTGAAATGTTACTATCAAAGATTTAAAGAGAAAAACCATCATGGTCAAGTTAACTAATGCAAACTTTTTTATTCTTTAAATCTTCAATAGCTTGGTGGAGGAATGGGAGTCTTCAAACTATGGACAAAAATGCCCAATGTCAGGACAGATATGCTTAGGATAAGATAAAAAGAAGGAAATGGACTTGTTAGAGTTTTGTTTTTGCTGTTCTTATTTGTTTTTATTTTGTTTTCCTTGGAGCTCAAGAGAATAGTCAAGCTAACCAATAAAAACGATAAACAATGCACTATGGGAGAGGACAACAGCAGGTGAAGTTACCATTACCAGAGTAGATTGCAGTGTCAACTTGCCACCCTAGACTGGAGCAATAAAATTCAGATTCTGTTCTTGTGAAAGGGGGAAGTAGGTTTCTCTTAATGGGTTGGGGCAGGCCCTACTACCTATGCCCTCCTTTTCCTATGGTATTTTGGATATTGAGAAAGGGTTGTTGTGGTACTTTTTGTGTGTGGTTTTCCTATTCATGTGTATAATCAGGGAGGTTTCTTGGGGTCCAGTCATTCTGTAGTATCACAACCAATGGAGGGGACGAGCGTGTCTATTTAGAATGAGTTTATTCCAGCCAGGCAAGGCTAGACACAGAATTATGCTGATCCATTCATCCTTTGGAGTACTCATAAGTCCCATCCTGGTCATTGCTGACATAATTGAAGCTCGGGTACTTTTAAACTCACACCAAGACTGAAGAATAATCTCATTTACTTTTGGGGAGGTGCTATCGGTCATATAGTTTAAGTAAAAATCTTAGCAGATATTCCCAAAGTTCAGAGTGCAAACCAAGGACCAGAGACTAAAGAAGATAAGAAAATGTTAAAAAGGCGAAATGTCTTGTCTTACCCAGAGCAAATTCAGATCCTGTAAACATAACTTTATTGTGAGGGATAATAATGTCTTACCGATACAGATGTCTAGAATGTTACTTCGAAAATAGTAGACAGGGGATTTATTAAAAACTCTTTTCTATACTTTACATCTTAAGAATAAGGAAAATAAGCCAGGCACGGCAGCATATGCCTTTAGTTCCAGCATACAGGAGGCAGAGGCAGGCAGATCTCTGAGTTCAAGGCCAGCCTGAACTATACAGAGCAGAAACTGTCTCTAGAAACCAAAATGAATAAACAAACAAACAAAATGGGTGTCGGAGGGCAAATGGGTGTCTGATGGAGACAGCCCTAGCACTGCTGTGCTCCTAGAATAATGCTGACAGAATGAAAACATAAACATGTTGGGTCTGTGTTGAGAGCAATAACAGAAAGTACTCTTTGCTGCGAATAATGCCAGTTTTGCTCAGCTTGGATATTTCCATTGGACAAGGTCTTGTCAATCAAAACACATGCACAGGATCATCGCATATTTGAATAAAGCACTGGTAACTGAAGGCATGCAAAATTCTCCTAAGCGTGTCTTAACAGTCATGGTTAACTGTTGTGGACCATATACTGTGCTATTTGTAACCTGCTCAAAAGCTATCCAGTCTAAACCCAGAGACACTTGATATCACGTAGCTTTTCCTTATCCGTCAGAGAAAACCATTACTTATATATGATGTCAGAAATATAGAAAGGTTTACATCTGAAAGTCACTTTCAAGATTTCCACAAGAGGATTCAGACGTATTTTAAATGGACCACAGTAGCTGAAAACAACTGTTTGCCTCTACCTGAGAAGCTCTCTCTGTTTGAATGAGATAGAGAAGGAAAGTGATGGACAGCTGTAGTCCCGCAGTTGCTAGGCTACAGGTGTGCCTGTTTAACCTGTGTCCAGACAGTGAGGCTTCCAAAGTGTTGCGTGCAAATCCGCCTTTGTTTGCCCGAAGTGGGGAGGAGCTAGAGAGATGGCTCAGTGGCTAAGAGCACTGACTGCTCTTCTAGAGGACCTGAGTTCAATTCCCAGTACCCACATGGTGGGTTACAACCATCTGTAATGAGATCTGATGCCCTCTTCTGGCCTGCAGACATATGTGCAGACGGAACACTGTGTACAAAAATAAATCTAAAAAAAAAAAAAAAAGGCTTTACTTTGCCGGGCGATGGTGGCGCACGCCTTTAATCCCAGCACTCGGGAGGCAGAGACAGGCGGATCTCTGTGAGTTCGAGACCAGCCTGGTCTACAGAGCTAGTTCCAGGACAGGCTCCAAAGCCACAGAGAAACCCTGTCTTGAAAAAAAAAACCGAAGTGGGGAGGAGGCAGCTTGACGTCCTGTCCTCACGGTGTTTGGTGAGCAGGTGTGTGTTGGTGAGGCGCACAACGGAAACTCACTGTGAAGACGCTTCAGAGAACAAGCTGTCCGCAGGCCACACAGCAAGTGTCACAGTATGATCTCAACAGGGACAGAGAGGAACTTTGCTTTGTCTCTGCTGTCTCATTTTCTTAAGTCATTAATTTTTTAACTAGTTACTTTCCTACCTTGACAAGATTTACGAGATAGATATACACATCGTTCTTTTGCCCCTCCTCTGAAGGACATACTCATTTATCTCTTCCCCATGTCCCTCATCTCATCTACGGAACTGTCTTCTGGAAATGAAACCTGAGTTTGATTCCACTGAGCCCTGTAAAAGGGATTGTGGAGAATTCCCAGTGTGATGAGGGGCATGGTTTATAAATATAAGGAGTGTTCCCCCAGCCCCCCACCTCAAACTCATACATGTTTGAGTATGAGATATGCCTACCTCTGCTTCTGGTGTACTTGTGGTGCGCTAGAATTAAAGACGGGCCACACTCCACCATCAGTCAACCTCCCCCCATTTTTCTTGCAATGATGTTAAGGTCCTACTCTGTCTCGGTTGTGTATGATGACCCTTGTCCAAACTACACGGGCTTCCCATTTTTCCCTGGTGAATCAAATGGTTGACTCATTTGCTGGAGGCACTGTTACCACCATGTACAAGATCAATTTCGGAAGGAAGTAGGACTTTTAGAAAACACCCTCTGGATATAACAGGAGTGAGCATGCCATTGCAAAGACAGTTGTTCTGGGAGGGCGCACCAGTGTAGCTGTCTCCAGTGACCATGCGCTACCTTGGAAACTCATGCCTAGCTTTGTGCCGGCACCTCATGGCCTCCCTTCTCAGACAGGGCTGCTGCTTTACCAGCCATTGCTGGACTCTGACCATTGTTTTCACACAGCTTAAAATGAAAACCTTTTTTTTTCTTCAGGTTTGGAGTAAAACCAATGCCAAGGACTCACTGAAACAAGAAGGAGCGGAAGTGCCTCTCGCAAAGACAGGTAGGTGGAAGTAGATGGCTGGAGAGGTGATGCTCTTTTCAGGGTGACCTTCTTTCACTGCCCGGACAGGGGTCGGAAGGTTTTCAGCAGTTTGAACTTAAATAAACTGTTGTTCTAGAAGAAGGGGAAAGGGTGGAAAGAGAATTCGCTTTTGACAGAGCAGAGAGTCACCTGGCTGGGAAGAGTGTGCCGTACACTGACACGCTGTCTTCAACTCCCACGGGCTTGAGCCAGGCCACGCAGAGTTCTCTTTGGAATTTTACCAAGGATTGACATCAGGTCTATAATTTTCATCTAGTTTAAAATTTTAATGTTTTCCCCAGTTTCAGTCTTTTAACCCCTGTCCTGCATTTATAATTTCTCTGAGAAAATATCTCAATAAGTCTCTTTATTGCTTATTTTGTGTGCATGGGATGTAGTACATTTCAGGGGAGATTTGAACTTACAGCAGAAAGTTGTCATCTAACAGTGTTCAAGGCAGCAGTAGTCCCCAGGGATAGTTTCCCTGGGGAAAACCCCGCACTTCTTAGTAGTCAGTCCTCATCATCACAATGCTTCTATCACGGAAGACTGTCGTTATGCATTCTCTATTTTAATAGTCTGTCATTGGGGCTAAGTTACACACACACACACACACACACACACACACACACATATACACACTTTCACTGGCATGATCACTGTTCTTGTTTTTTGTTGTTTCATTTGTTTTTGTTTTGTCTTGTGTGAGACAGAGTCTCCTGGCTGGTCTGGGGCTGTGAAACCAGGCTAGCCTCAGATTTGCAGAGTTCTATTTGCCTCTTGAGGATGGAACACAAGGTGTGCACCACCACACAGCTGTCCTTATCCAAAGCTAAATTTCAGAGTTCTTCTTAGTCTCCTTGGTGATTCTCAGTTATATACCCGACTTTGTTATTCCTAGCACTTTTTTTCCCATCCACACCATCATTTATTTTGCGGTCATTTTCCTCAGTAACCTCTCCTCCCTGCCCCCAGGCCTCTGTTGCCTAGGTGATCTGTCAGCTGTGTATTCACCACTTTCCCTTTGAGCTCCTCAGTGAGGGCCTAAGAAATCACAGTTTTTCTTTTTCATCTTAATTAACATGATTTTTTAATTCTACAGTCAGGAGTTTTGGGGTAGTAATCTCTTAATTTTAAAGGCAACATTTTAATTTTAATGCCAGTTTTCATAGATGTTTCCAACTATTACTCTGTCATCAAGTATGGTTCCAATTTGTGATGGAAAAAGCTACTAATATAATTTTGATTTTAAAATTCATATTTAATTTCAAATACTCATTCTAGGTTTGGCAAGAATGAATTGTGAAATGTTTCCAATGGTTATAATTATGGACCAGTTGACTGTTGCTAAATTGTTTTACTTTGAATACAAGTCAGCAAGCAATGTGAGGGCTGCCAATTATGCACTTAGAGAACCTGTCAGTCCATTGTTTTCTTTTAAGTTTTCCTTGAGGAAACTCCGTGGGTCCTCAGCATTTCCCACCATGTAAACCTTCCCCTGTTGCCCTCTTGTTCTATAAGGCCTTGGGTAACAATAAAAAAAAAAATGGCAGTGGTTAATTCTGTGACACAAAGTATCAGGGTTAGTCCTAACCAAGAATTACAGAGCTAGCTTTAGAAGCACACTCCACCAGTCCATGGGCTCCAGTTCCATACAGAAATTGTGGACTCCGGACAAACCACTTGTATCTCTGAAACTATAATTCTGAGGATTGCGGAGAGAGCAGATCTAGAAACTGCAGGCTTTAAAGATCAGCTCTCTCCTGGAGGGTCAGGTTTCATCCAGACTCATCTGATCTCTCTGAACCTGAATCCCGGGGAGTGGGGTGTGAGAGGGAAAAGGTGAGTCCTCTTAGGGGAAGGCAGAGCAAGCACGGAGTTTGAGCAGACTGTATCCCATATCCAGACACTTGTAACAAGCATAGAAAAAAAAAAAACAGAACAGAGGCTGCAGATACTCTTAAATTATTCTATACACTTATATATGCATCATTAAATTGATTATAAATTACCTTAAGAATATGTTATAAATTGCCTTTAAATGGGCATAATTTAGAAATGGATGTTTAATACGTACCCAAATTCTACACAGGTATTTAATGAGCTAGCTTTTTTTTTTTTTTGGTACAGTTTATTGTGTGCCATTCAGAATAATTTTGTCTATGTTCTTTTGAAGAAAAACAAGAGCTGTGTGATGATACTCTGGTAATGAAAAGAAAGCCTTCAGCGCCTCACTGGGAAAGGTGTGTATACTATTATCATACGGATTCCGAGCGTGTGTAATTATGCTCCTGAAAAAGTAATTATCAATGTGTAACCAGAAGAAGAAAGGAAATAATAGCAACAAAGGCAATTAAGAATGACACCAAATTTTACAATAGGGAGCTGAAAGGATAAGAAATTCTCCTTTTCTGCAAAGCTTTTCATTTCTTGTGTGAGGGTCTGGGAATAATGGAAGGGAGCAGGCTTCACTTCCTGTTCACAATAGATAACCAACTCAAATTACTGTACTGCCACCAAGAAGTGAGAGGCACACACATACAGGGTAAGAGCGTGAAATCACAGGGCTAATATTTTTCTGGGTAGTTCATTAGCTTATTGACAAATATACCCATAATTATTATAATCCCAGAGTTTCCTTAACAAGAGAATTCTGCCATTTAGAAAATCAGCTAGATAAAAACAGACACTTCGGCTTCCTGCATTCACCTTAGCTTCCTTGGGGCATTCGGGTGTTTTGCTGACCCCACATCCTGCACTCTTTGAATTGTAGCCCTTTGCATTAAAGTAGAGCTTTTTTGACATGATTCCAATATGCATGTCCACCCAGCTCTGCCTGGCTACTCAGAAGCCTTCCATAGCCCTGTTTGAAGGTGACCTTGGAATGCCTCTGTGGTACAAGTTGCCTTTACTGGGCTCTTCTTTTTTGCCTCCACTCTGTTCCCCAGAGGTTCTGCATTGCTTATAATTTAGACGCCCTTCCCTCTTCGGCCACACAACTTCCTGTACTTGGATAGTTGCATGCCTTCTGCCACTCCACCGCGTACCATCTTCCCTGCCCTCCCATTCCAGTTAGGTCTCAGATCAGCGTTCTCTTCTTTGGGTTCTCCCTGACTCTCCGAGGCAGATGTGGGTGTCCACTGCCCCTGCTGCAGTGACCAGGTGATAAGACTGTCCCTTCAGCATCCGAAGTTATTTGCTAAACAAATACCCTTACCGTTTCTGTTTCAGCTCGTTTGTTTCCTCTCTTTTTCCTAGAAATAAATCTAATTCTATAGAAATACACCCTGCCTTTTCGTCCCTGTGTCTGTCTCCTGTGGCCAGGAAGGTGCCTGTCTGTAGTGGGTACTTTATTTATTTGAATAAATGATTCATTTTTCCACTGGTGCTGATGAATGACTTCAATACAGAATTATTTGTTAAGATGTGAGTTGAAACTTAAGATAGCCCCAGAAACTAGAATGTATGCAGAAATACAAAGTGTTTGTGTGTGTGTGTATGACTTCTAAAGTTCTTGAAGTTCATTTTTGATGCTGTTGACCCAGGTTAGGTGGTGGTTAACACCTGGGAGGTAGAGGCAGGCAGATCTCTTGAATTTAAGGCCAGCCTGATCTAAGAGCCAGTTCTAAGACAGCCAGGGCTACACAGAGAAACCTTATCTCAACGCATACCAAAACCCCAAACCAAACCATTCAATGGGCCAAACAAACAAACAAAATACTGCTGACTTAGTATAAAATGAATGTTAGAACTATAATCCAACTAAAGCAACCTTAATGGAAAAAATGATCAAATCTGACAGTACCAGTGAGAAAGATGATCTTAATAACAATAATTATTAGATACTGCTTACTGAGCACTTAATATTCAGTACTGAACTAAACTAGTTATGCATTTTATTTAATCCTTGGTATAATAATGTGAGCAAGGCCTGGTAGTTAGTTTTTTCCCATAGTGCTTATGGATGCTAGGTAGGTGCTGTACCACTGAGCAATGTCTCCATCCCTGTGAACATTGGATAGAAGAAAAGCTCTTCTGGGCTCTAGCCTAAAATATTTCACCCTCACTCCCAACACCAGAAAGAATTTCCAGCAATCTTAAAATGCTTTTTTTTAATCCTTAATAAAACTTCCATATAAAGGAGGTTTTAATTAGCGAGCATTAGGGCATTGTGCACCTATTCTTTTTTTTTTTTTATTGAGAAAAGGGAAAAAAAGTATCCGCCTCCTCCCAGCCTCCCATTTCCCTCCCCCTCCTCCCAC
>NC_022010.1:59113688-59120219 GCF_000317375.1 Microtus ochrogaster
ATGAGTGAGTACATCCCATGTTCATCTTTTTGGGTCTGGGATACCTCACTCAGGATAGTGTTTTCTATTTCCATCCATTTGCATTGTGCACCTATTCTTTACCAGATGATTAAGCATTAGTTTATATAACATCTTCCTCTTACAATGGACAGCTGAAGTAAGACAGTATAATTAATGCCAAAGAACAGTTGACAGTTGACGGTAGAGGCACAGTCCTCGCCATATAAACCGTTACCCAGTTTTTAAAGGCCTTCTTAATATCACAGAAAACTCTCCAAAGCTGAGGTTGGTATTTATAGATGTTATTGTGAAAGGATTAACATATGTTTCTTGCTACTTGAAAGTAAAACTCTCTATTCTGCCCTCTGGACCCATTTTACCTCTGTCTGTCTTCACCTCCCCCACTCTACCACCTCTGGTGTCTTGTGCTGTTGTTTAGACATAGCCAAGGCTTTGGTCTTCTGCCATACCACAGTCTTTTATGCATTCTCACACCGACTGATAGACACATCAAGATCATTACTGTTCCCTAGAACATTCTTCCCTCAGATCTTCACTAGCTGTTTCTCTTGCCACCTTTGACTGGTCTGTGTTTTATTGTCATGCATCGTTGCAAGGGTCAAATTGAACTTATATCTCTTCCTGCAGAGAAGAGATGAATGGTGTATGACTGTATTGACGAATAAATTGTCACGGACCAAGGTGATATTGGTGTGGTAGTATATACCTGTAATCCTTGGGAAGTGGTCAAGAAGAGCAGGTGTTCAAGACTATTTGGGCTATATTGTGAGTTCAAGGCCAGCCTGAGCTACATAAGACACTGTCTCAAAAACAGTTCTAAATAATTAATGAATTGTCACCAATTTTGTTCATTGGTGCTATCCTAAAACTTTGAAGCAATGTATGAAAATAAATTGTTATTACTGTATTGGACTTTGGTATAATGACACAAGTGAGAACTCTGAGCGTGATACTGATGCCTGTGCCATGGTTTGTTGTGTATTGACTTTTCATGTGCTGTGTGTGACTGCTTCTGAAATGGCTGTAATTTAATGTGGTTCTTCTTGACATCATAAGTACCAGCTTGCCCGGGGTGCAAATGGAAGACTTACATCCATGCTCTGGACACAAAGTCAGCTCTGTGAATGGTGATCGTCAGCTGTCGCCACTGATGCCATCTCAAAGCCCATCTATCAAGGAAACAGCAAGGAAGCTAATGTCTAAGTTAAGGTAAACAAAATTACAAACTTTTCCACATGCTTTGTTGAATGTTTGAAGTAAGCAGCAACAAATCCTGTTTTGCTTTATTTTGATCTTCTATCAATTTGGGATTTTTAAAATACAGTCAGTGGAATAATTTTATGACCTTTCTCCCTAACCATATTCGGTTAGATACACCACAGGTTAATAGTCCCTTGGAAGATGGTGTGGTCACTAACTGCCTATTTTTATGTGGCCCAGCAGTGTGATGGATGGACATACACACGGTATTCTTCCTTCAAATGTAATAAAGAAGTTTTATTGAATTTCATAACCTCTTTTCTACTCACAAAGACATGCGTGGCATTCCCACAGCCTTTAAAACATCTATTTTTGTGGTTTTGGATAAGGAACTTACAGAAGGTACAGTTTCCCTTTTTGGTCAGTTGAATGTTAATGTTTGTAGATGTGGTCACTGGAGGAAGTTAGGGGGCTTAAGCTCAACTCCTAAAGGAGAGACGGGGAAGGAATGATGTTTGCAGGTTTCTCAGAACAGGGACTGATACGGGAGAGGCCTTTACAGTCAATGCCATGGAAGACTGAGTTCAGAAGTGCGCACTCAGAGAGCTGGCATAGTGGAGGGCAGGGCTAGGAGCAGGAGTTCCACGCGCTCAGTGGCATCATTGATTTTGCTAGGTTTAAAGATTTGTTAAGCGAGATGAGGGGCCTTGAGCCAGGAAGACCACAAAATCTATCCTGCCTGGAGTGATATGCCCCATAAGGCCTTAATTTTCTTAGAAACTGAATCCCCTTAACAAAGTGAGTTCTCAAAGAGTAGACAATAGAAGGAAAGAGAAAGGAGAAAAGCCCCGTGCTAGGGTTCAGGTGCTGTCCTATGTGGGAAAGGAGGCAGAGATCCTCTCTGGACACAGACTCAGTCATACAGCCGTATGGAGCCTCTGTGGCAGCACTGGGGCTGAAGGGCTGTGTCTTCTCGGACGTGGAGTCTGCACAAGCTTTCCTTCAGGAGTCAGGCCTAACAGAGGTCCTGCCCCAGGGCATTGAAGGGCACTTTGTTCTCTGCCATGGGAGAAATAGTTGATGGGGCAGTAAGGTCCTAGCCCTACCTCCCTCATAGCTCATGCTAAGCACCCACTGTGCCTGAGCTGGCAAACCTGCAGTCATCTAGAAAGGAGACAGAAATAGGACACACTCATCTGTGGACGAGTTATGTGGAGATGTTATAAGATAATGAAGGTCACTGGTCGAGTGCCTTGGATGGATGGATGGATGGATGGATGGATGGATGGATGGATGGATGTCAGCATCACACTCTCCTGCCTGTCAGCAGAATGTCTGGAGGATGGCATTCTCCAGTAGTTCTCTACTCTTTGCTAGCATTTTATAGAGAAGCATTTATTTTTCATCCTCAGCTTTGCAGTTAGGTGGCCATAGATTTAGCCTGGTTATTTAATGAAATTAAGATTTGGGTATATCAGCTGGTGACTTAGACTTGGTAATATGTAACCAGTTACATTTATATATATTGACATAGGTGTGTGTACCTGTACATATCTAAATAAATATGCAAAGATCATTCAAAATGTGTGGATAGGATCACAAAATCAGTGATTGGGCCTTTGCTGAAATAAATAAGATTTTCTTGATAACAGTAACTATCAAGTTTGTGCCTTTGTAATATTTTAGATATCATCCAAGAACTATTAGCATTAAAACCATGGATAGGTGGGTATTGTTATCAGCACCCCAGGGGAGACCTGCCTAAGTGTGCTGTAGCTGAGTTTGGATGCACTGTTACTTAACTCTCTTTTCCAGCTGGGTAACCATCCTTTTCAAATTCCACATCTTTCTTATTTTTCACTTGGCTAGTCTTTCTTCTTCATGTAAGTATAACACTGGTAATGTTAATTGTAATGAATTACTCGTGATCAAAAGGGGACAGTTTGATTGAGGGTACCAAGTCTTTAAAGTGCACCCACTTCTGATGTTAGGTACCACTGGAATAGTAAGCCTTCCCAGAAACTATCTCCCTAGAGAACATGTAGACTCATCAGTGCTCACAGTCATCGTAATGAGCACCCATTCCTAGGATGTTTCCAGGCCCACCCCCTTTTGGGATCTCTCATGGATTACAGCTGATTGTGCCTGCAGTAAAGAAACTTGAGATTGGTGAGGCTGAGGAGAGAGGTTAGCCCTTGGAACAAAAAGCATCCTGAAAGAGTACCATAGGAGAAATGAGCCCATGCCAATAGCTTCAGGAAGCTTTAAGAATAGTTAAATAGTTAAAGTTAGACCTTACACATAAGAATTTTTGTAACCTTCTCCTCCCCCACTTGGTGTTTGACTTTTTGAGGTTGAATTAATTTTGCAGAAAAATGAGGTCTGAGTGTACGCAGTTTGGAAACTGAAGATTGCAGCATCGCCTGCCTCTTGAGTCAGTTTTGAGGGACAAAATTCCCAAGGGAGGAGCTATTTAGCAGGCAACTTACTTTAGGTGGGCACAAAAGGTTGAACACAGGGAGCGCCTCAGAAAGAAAACACTGTACATGCTGGCGGGCATGTCTAGAGACCATGTTTTCCTAGGAATGAATTACATATTGTGAGTCCAGTTAATCCCAGAAAAACCCAATGCCTTCTGACAAATGAAGTATTTTCTGATAAGGGACCCCACTGTCTGGGAAGACTAACATCCATATGTGATTTCTTTGTTGTTGTTCTTTGAGACGTGGTCTCATTGTGCAACTCTAGACGATCTCGAAGTCAGTCTCCCTGCTTTAGTTTTCCAAGTGTTGGGATTAAAAGCCACGCCACTACATTGGGTCCGTGTGAATTTGTCGAGTTGCTCTGCGGGCCCTAATGAAGGGAGTCGCCTTGGATCGTGAAGCGCCTGTGTTCTTGGTGGTCGATGAAGAGAGTCAGTAGCCCTGTGGTGGTTATGTTCCTCCTGGAGGCTTTCAGTGTTGAGTTTTCTATAGACAAGAACACTCACAGGTGCAGGGCTTTCCTGGAATGGGTAGTTGCAGATTTCTAGGTATTGTGTATCTTTTAAAGTATTTCTTCTGTTTCTGTCTCTGTCGCTCTGTTTCTCCCCGTCTCCTCCCTCCCCCAACCCTTCTCGGTGAGAATGGATCTGTGGTATGTGTACCTTTATGTATCTGTGTTTACGTGTTTGGTGTGTGTGTGTGTGTGTGTGTGTGTGTGTGTGTGTGCAGGTGCTTCTGAAACATTAAAATTAAGTGGGGCACCATGTCTACCTGGCAGTTATGTGGGTACAGGGGATCTGAACACCAGACCCATACTTCTCTTTTTACCCACTAAGCCCTCTACCCAACCCCTTCTTTTTTCTTTTTTTTCCTTCTTTTCTGTTGTTTCTCCTCCCTTCCTATTCTCTTTTTCTCCTTTATTCTTTTAACAAACTTCTAATTTTTAAATAAATTATAAAATAAAATGTATGGTTTAAAAAAGTAGTGTAAAAATAAAAGTGTTTCCTTTACTTGATTATTCTAATGAGAGTATCTTAAAAAACTGCAGAGCAGAACCACAGTCAAGGTTAGTATAGACACAGCCAAGACTCAGAGCATGGCCAGCACTGGGAAGCTCTTTGCTGCTGCCGTGGTATAAACCACACCCAAGTCCCTAACCCCAGTCTGTTTTCTGAAGAACACTTTGATGTCAATGGTGAAAACAAAATATTTGATAGGAACCAACATCTGCCTTTGCCAGGAAGTTAAACACCTAAGACACAAACTGTGTTCTGATGGGCAGGCACTCTCTGCTCTGGGCCTACTTCTGTTTCTGTTATGATTGTCTTCCTAGGGAGATTCTTCTGTATTTCGTTCCTGAGTTTCAGCTGTCATCAGAATTCAAGTGCACATCTGTGGAAGAACTCATAACAAATCCCAAGGTAAGTCTCGGAAATGAGTGAATTCAATCTTCAGTGAAGAAAAGCCCAGAGTATTACACTGACGAGGCTTAGGAAGGCTTTCGGTGGATGGAGACAGAGGTCCCATACCAAGTATGTGATAAGGCATTGTGATTACAGGCAGAGGAAGGCAGAGACAATCTCACAGACTGAGACAGCTGCTTGGAAAAACTTCTGTCTTGTCTTAGTTACTTTTCTATTTCTGTGATAAGACATCATGACCAGGCAGCTCATAGAAGAAAGAGTTCCTTGGGGGCTACCGTTCATGACCATCATGGTGGAAAGCATGGCAGCAGGCAGGCGAGTAAGATGTTAGAGCAGTAACTGACAGTTTCCATCCTGATCCACAAGTACAAGGCAAAGGCAGCTGAGCCTGGCACTAAAGTCCATCCCCAGTGACCCATCTCCACCAACAAGGATGCACCCCCTAGTTCTCCCAATAGTTCCACCAAGGACCAAACGTGAGTCTATGGAGTCCATTCTCCTTCCAGCTACCCTACTTTCTCCCACAAAACATGGCTTCTGATCTCACCCCCTGTATTGAGACACAGAGTTTAGGTTCTCATAGATCAGCCATATCAGGTGCTCAGAGTTCTACTCTTTCTAACCGTCACGGGAAGGACGAAGACAGTGCATTCATCAGAGCTTCTCATGGAGACAGTGCCTTATAAGGTGGGAAAGAAAACACGGGCCAGCTACCTCAGATACAGAGGCTGAGTCTCACACAGGCCTTGGTCCAAATCCAGTGAGCTTAGTATCCTGCCTGTGAAAGGCGGTGATGAGTGAGGAGTCCATGTTCCAGGCCAGGGGATAAAGTAGATTTCCCACACAGGAGTCTGGAGGGCCCTTCTCTACCACCATGGTCAGTATTGATTGTAGGATGGACATCTACACAAGGAAAGGCTCTCAGTGAAAAGAGCGCGTGCTACTAATAGGATAGAGGTGTCAGGTAGCCGGTTGGTCCTGAGGGGCATCTTTAATGCTCTATTCTGGAATCATTGTTTCTTTATTTTCTTCTCTCAACTCAGCTTCTCTTGTGGACTTCCACTGAATCACTTAATTGAGTTTCTTCCTGTCAGGGTCACCAGTGGTCTCTGGGCTGACAAATGCAATAGTTATTTTCTTACCTGACTTCCCAGGGAACTTCAACCCAGTTTCCTCCTTCCTCCCTGAAGCCTTCATGGCCATAATCTTCTCACGTCCTTGCTCTTTGCTTTCCTCCCTACTCTTCCCCCATCATCTTTACAGTAACTACTTTCCATTTGAAGTCTGAATGTTACCACGTCTAAGGGCCTCTTCCTGGTCCCCATTGCTTTCTCTGCAAAATGCCATTTCGAGGTGACATCATCTAATCTCTTTTTTTTTTTTTTTTTTTTTTTTTTTTTTTT
>NC_022010.1:59120331-59130589 GCF_000317375.1 Microtus ochrogaster
GGCTATCATCTAATCTCTTAACTGTCATCGTGTTTGATATGCAAGTAACTCCCATTCTCTTTCCACACAAAACACACCTTCTTCACATTGCCTTTTGTCATTTCATTTCCCTTAGCGTTAATTTGTCTTATCTGTAGATTGTTAAACACCACTGTGTTTATTATTTATGTCAGCTTCCTCAGTTCTTTAAAGAAAATAGTAAAGTCAGGTTGGTTTCATTCAATGACTCGACTTAATTAGGCCACACTTAAAGCATCCCTAGAACCAATGTTGACTGGTTCTAAGCTCGGATGCTTTTCTATACTAGAAACATCAATGTTCTAACCATATTCCAGACAGATCACCATGTAAAGCTAATGTCCTTTTCTGTTATTGTTATGAAAACAGCTGGAGCAATGCCCAGAGAGTACAAATGAAAAACTCAAAACGTGTATCAACAAGGTAAGCTTCCTTTCCATGCAGCCATTTATATCCTGAAATCTAAATGACCCTATGCTCCAGAGAGGAAATAATATACGTTTTCAAATGTTAGGTTTGAAGGGAAATCAAATTTTCCTGTCCTTATCAAGACTTAGATTAATGTGTAGCGTATGAGATGCCACAGAGCAACATCCTTTTGAATTTGAAAAGGCAAAAGTTCCCACAATTACAGCTTATGAGGCAGGGTGAGACTTGAGTCTAAAGAAGAAATAGAAAATTCTGAGTTTTTAATAAATATATTCTCCAAATCTTTGAAACGCTAGACTGAAACACAAATGGTCATGGAATCACAACAAAATAAAGAAGCTCCCAGGCAGTTGAAAGAAACTAATCTAAGATCGGTTACATAACAGTCAACAAGTCTTATAATCTGCTTCCTCTTCTGCCTGCTATGTACATACATATATGACTGCTGCTTGCCAGTGTGGAACATTCTCAGAGACTCTTCTCAGGCAACTTGATGAGAAAGGCAGGTATTCAGAGGAAAGTTACCTACATAAGCCGAGTCACAGCCCTGTCGGTTGAGGCTTTAATTTATTGGCTGATTAAATGCAGTTTACGGTGTACTAAGGTTCATAGGATTTCTCACCGTTGGTTGATTCGCCCATGCTTTGTTCGATGTCTCCTCCCTGCACATACACTCCCTTCCCCCAGGATTTCCACTTCTTCATTCCACTGTCTTCTCCACCTCCTTCCTTATCCCACCCCCCTTTTCTTCCCCTTTCCCATAACCCCTTTCCTGTTTGTTGTCCTTACCAGTATTTGCTCCAACCTGGATATTCATAATGTAAGAGAAAACATGATGTGTTTGTCTTTCTGAGCCCACGTCACCTCAGTGCAATGCTTGTTAGTTCCCATCCATTTTCCTGTAAATTTCATACTTTCATTTTTCTTCCCAGCCATATAAATTCTGTTGTATATCAGCATTTAATTTTATTAACGACTCATCTGTTAATTGTCACCTAGGCTGATTCTACTTTCCTGCCCTGGCAAAGCATAAAGCTTTTAATTTAGTAGGATCACACACCCTCCCCACTGCAACACCTCTCCCAGTTGGTGGTATAGAGCTGGTCCCCACTGTAGAATTCTTGCACGATTGCACTACCTCGTGCTGCCAACTGAAACCTGCTGGAGGGCAAAGTCTGCCTTACGCATCTTTGTATCCTAATAATTAACTTCAATGCCTTAGCTTAGAAAGTTATTAGTAAGTGTTTACCAGACAGAGCTCTGGGCAGGTAAGGTTTTGAACATTTGGTTTTATAGAGGAGAAAGTCATGAGATCAGCATGGTTAGCAGGTGTCGGAGATGGTGGGGGGGCTCTGCTCACAGGATCGGTTGTGAGTGAGAGTGAAGGGCAAGAGTAGAGGCGTAGACCGTGAAGGAGACCCCAGTGCAGTTCCTCGTCACACAGCCAGTGCTAGAACACAGAAATCTTACTGTAGAAACTTAAATGGTCATCCAAATGGATTTTGCCCTTGTCTGTTTTCTCAGAATTTCCCCTGGTCCTCTTGAAATGTTGATACAAGTCATACAGTTCTGAAATGGAAGAGGGGCCTGAAGGCTCAGCATGCCGTCTTGGAAAATAGCCCAGACCCTAAATCCTTGAGGGTCTTTGGAAGCCTTTCAATACTCTTTACATTAGAGGGTTTTTTTTTTTTTTTTTTTTTTTTTTTTTTTTTTTTTTTTTTTTTTTTTTTTTTTTTTTTTTTTTTTTGCGCGTGAGAGCGGAATTCCTTGTTCCACAGCCCCTGTCCTCTGGACATGACAGACTTGAGTAAGACTGCTACAGCATCATCTGGACACTCCATGCAGCTGACCATCTGTCATTGCCTACGAGGTGCTGGTGGCTGAGATGGCTTTATTCCACTGATTAGAGAACAAACTCAGCCTCCACAGAGTTTCTTCTTGATTCCAAAGCCAGGGTCATTAAACTTACTGCCCTGTGTCTCCTCTTCCTATAATGTCCACATTACTATGTTTTCCCTCTTCTTCTTGAGAGTAAGTTCAAGTCTCAGAGTTGATTCTTAGTGCATGCAGGGATGGACTGTGAAATTGCCTTGAGATATTATGAGAAAAATAATAACGTATTAAAAAGTATGCTAAGGCTGTGCAGTGGTGGTGAACGCCTTTAATCCCAGCACTAGGGAGGCAGAGGCAGGCAGATCTCTGTGAGTTCGAGGCCAGGCTGGTCTACAAAGTTCCAGGACAACTAGGACTGTTACACAGAGAAACCCTGTCTCAAAAAACAACAACAACAAAAATATATATACTGAGTGTTCTTTAAAAAACATTCTCAGATACAGAATATCTACATGGTCCGATATGAGAAAAAACTCAAGAGAAAAATGCAGTCCATTATCTATGAGTCAAACAGAAGAGGGATACTTAATGAAGTTTTTCTGGAGCAGAGTGAGCTGAAAAGGAAAAGGACAGAGGGCAAACTCAATGACCTTCGTGCAAAGCTGGCATTGCTGCTGCAGAAGCTTCAGCTGGTGAGTGGAGTGTGAGGGGTAGGAATGGCTGGGGTTTCTGTCTGGGTTTCTCTCCAGTGCGCTTAGCTCACTCCCCTTAGGTAAACAGCTTAACGAAGTCCCTGCTGCTAATTATGCTAACTAAAGTCTGGGAGGGCTCAGATCAGGGCTCAAGAGCCCAGGAGCATTGCTGTGATAGATTGTTGGGGGACAGACAGACAGGCAGCAGACAACACAATGGTGAGGCTCTGAGGGCAGTTCAGACACTAACACTATGACAGAGAGGCAGTATGCTGAGTTCTCCGAAGAGAGGAGTCAGGCCCACATCACTGAGCTAGACCACTAATATATGTCCTTTCATAAAGACCCACTTCTCCAGGCTAGAAATCTAGGCTCCCGAAAGTCGTTAGTTAGTTAGTTAGTTAGTTAGTTAGTTAGTTAGTTAGTTACTGACAATACTTTCAGTAGAGTGTCTGTCTATATCTGTGATGGGTAGGGCTGCTGCTGCTACACTGAGCAGCAATCTGGTCTGGATAACCATATTCAATCAGAAGTCAATTGGCTTTTAAAACGTAGATTAGACCATTTAAATATTTCTCTGCTTCTAGAATCTGCTTGAGCTATTAGTTGCTAGTTGCCTTCGTGTCTTTTTCCCTTTGCTGTGATAAAATACTTGGATGAAATGAGCTGTGGGGAGAGGAGTGTGTTTGGTTTGCATTGCAAGGATGGAGTGCATCATGGAAGTCAAGGCACAGGAGCTTGAAGCTGGGTCACATTGAATCCACAGTCAAGAGCAGAAAGCAATGAATGCATGTTGTTGCTTAGGTCCCATTATCCGCTTTCTCTCCCAGACTCACAGTGGGAGAGTCTGCCCACCTCATTTAACAGTCAAGGCAATCCTCCACGGGTGTGCCCAAAGACCTGCTTCCTAGGTAATTCTAGAATTCTACCAATCAGCTTCTCAATGCCATGTGTCCAGTAGGCAAAAATTTCCAACTTTTTAGAAAGTGAGATATTTCAATGCAGTTTTATCTTCATATATAAATAAAAATCAATCCTCTTCATTCCAGAGGGAGAAGTTAAAACAAAACAAAAATGAAGAGACATCATAAATGTGAATTATTGACAGTTTTGTTTGTATGCTTCCATGATGAATTGAAGTAATGAGGATTGGTCCAGTTCCTCTTATTGGCATATGTTCACTGTACACAGTGACTCGTTTTATAAAAACATTGTCTTTCAAGTATATCATGCCCCTTTTCCACATCCCTCCAGGCCTGTAAGTGGTCCAGCTTCTATGTAGCACATAGAAATCTTGGCCATATCAAAAATTTAAATACGGTAGAGAAGGTTGTAAAGGCTTTCTCTGGATTCTGGAAATAAATGGAGAAATCTAAGCCAACAATGAGTTCAAGTGGTGTATGGCAATTTGGCCTTAGATATCAGTTGTGAGATAGGTCATCCTGACCAGTGCGGTGTGAAGAGGCAGAACTGAGACCCTAGAGAGAACCTGCAGGACTGGGAATTGCTTTATCCATAAAGGTGGTAGGGAAATTCACCATATATCACTACATAATAGGGTGAACATGGACTTGAAACCAGACTGCATGGGTTTCTGTCAAGGTTGTAAACATTCTGAAGTGGGAGTTTGTTTTCTATGATATATTCATCTTTAGCTTTTTTAAAAAATATTTATTTGTTTATTATGCATACAATATTCTGTCTGTGTGTACGTCTGCAGGCCAGAAGAGGTCACCAGACCTCATTACAGATGGTTGTGAGCCACCATGTAGTTGCCGGGAATTGAACTCAGGACCTCTGGAAGAGCAGGCAATGCTCTTAACCACTGAGCCATCTCTCCAGCTCCTCATCTTTAGCTTTTATAGGAATTCCTTCTATATCAAGTACAAAATGAGACAGAAAATACTTCCTTTTAATTTTTAGTATACTGCCAGAAGAGGAACCCCTCTTAATTTTGATGAACTGGTAAATGATTAAAAAGCTACATCATCAGAGAGCAAAAAGATAATTAATGCTAAATAGTTTCACATTATAGTAATTGTATTTGTGCTTCTGTCAACAACAACACTTCAGCCAATTCTTGAAAGTGGAAAATCCTGACTTCCAATGAAGAAGAAAACATTATTCAAATCCTTAACCACTTGTGGGCAGAAAACGAGATTAAATGAGAAAACATTTGCAAAGGTTAAGAGCATCAATCAGACTTGATGTGGGGCTGTAACCACATGACTCACCAAGATGTCTGTGGGAGGCTGCCATGATGACAGGGATAACAGCTGAGCTTCTCCCGCTGAAGTGACTGTGGCTTCTCTCTTTCAGGGTGGTCCAGCGGGAGGCCTCGAGCAGATTGATGCTTACTTAGAAGCTTTGCTTAAAGAAGATCATCTGACCAGTTTAAACGCAAGAGCTCTAGAGTCAGGGCAAGAGAAAGATACAGAACCGTGAAAGGATGCCTCAGAAGTCAGGAAAGGTGTTTCTTTTTAAAAACTGCTGATAAGAAAGTTGGAGAAGCCTTTTAGAGAACATTCCCTTCTTATTGCTCTTGTAAAATTTAGCCCCAGCTCTTCAGAGGTTTGTGTGCTTGGAGACAGGGACTGATTTGCCACTCATGGTTTCCCTTGTGCGGTTTCCTGACTCTTCCCATTCTATCAGCAGTCTTTTCTAGAGCCGTCTGCTTTCCTCTGAGCTCTAGGGAAACTGTCACCTAAGTTTAAATCTTGCTTTAATTGGATTTTGATATGCTTTTATGCTAATTTCGTTATTTAGGTAGAGTAAAAGGATAGTCCTTGTAAGGATGATATGCACATATTTTAGTGTGTAAGGATTGCATTTTTACATGTGTATGTGTGTACAGAAGGGTTTTACACTTTACTCACAGTTACTTTGTTTGATTAGAAATGTCTGCGACTTTGGAAAGCACAAGAAAGCGTTAAACACTCGTTTGTGGAATTGTGTCTTCATTTATGTGGTGTGCCTCCTACAGCATTTGGAACATGTGAGGGCCCCATAGTGAGAAGCCGTCATCTGATTTGTGTCGTAAGCTGTTGTTTAGTCTTCTCAAGAGGCCTGCTCCTGCCAGTTTTCCTACTAAGATTCTACATTGATGTGTTTTATCAATCACTGGTGAGTCTGTTACCATTCAGTGTTTAGTTGTCAAATATCAGAAAGTAATTTTTTTTTGGTTAAAGGAACTTTTGATGTTTAATCTTCATTGTCATCTTGACTATATTTGAAACCACCTAGCAAAGACACCTCTGAGTTTGCCGGAGTAGATACTATCTATTAGAGAGGTTTAACTGAAGAAAGACCTGCTTGAATGTTGGTGACACAACCCTAGAGTAGGATCCCAAGTTGACTGAACCAGGACAGATGCAGCCAGCTGAACAAGAACACTCATAGGCCTCTGCTTCCTGGTTGTTCTCTAGCACGTTGAACTGTGCCCCCTCCAAACCATGAGCCAAAGCAGATCCTTTATTCCTTATGCTAGTTTTGTCAAATATTTTGTCAGGGCAATGATGCTTCTGTGGAGTTAGTAATGGTAGAAAAGTTTAAACCTCATGTGTGTACAGCAGCAACCAGAAAGAGTTCATCCTATCACTTGTTAACTTCATTGAAACATTACTTAGATTCTTATCTCAGTTTCCCCATCTGTAAAACAGAAATGACAGTATCTTCCTCTACTCAGTAGAAGTTTTCTCCACTAGGTCCATTTGTGTCACTCAAAACTGTAAAATATGGTATAGCCAATGACACTATAAGGAATACACTCGATAAAATATTCCCTCTGACTTTCACAGCAAACTACCTCTACACAGCTGTAAGCACAGTATCTTCCGTGAGTGGGAAGAGATTTTTTTTTCTTAAAACTGTATAGTATCTCACTAGCTTCTGCATCTTATTTAGCCTGTAGCTGTAAGAGGTTTAGAGTCACTTTCTGAGAACACAAGAGTCTTCCTTGCTTTTCTATTGCTTTGACAAAACACCATGACCAAAGTAACTTACAAAAGAAAGTTTAGTTAGGATTATAGTTTCAGAGGATTAGAGCCCATGCTGGTAGAGCAAAATCATGGTGGCAGGAACAGTTTGAGACCTTACATCTTAGTCCATCACACACTGGGAGTGGTGAAAGTCTTTTGAAATTTCAAAAGCTTGCTATCAGTAGTATCCATCCTCCCTCAGGACCACACCTCCTAATCCTTCTCAAATAGTTCTACTAACTTGGGACCACACCTCCAAATACATGAATCTGCAGGAGCTGTTCTTATCCAAAACAACAGATTGTGTTACCTCACTTTGTAGTGAAGAGTGACGGACTAAATTGAGAGATAATTTATGTAGAAACCAACCTGAGCAAAAGGCTGTGTTCTAAGAATCACATTGGGGGTCAACAAATTCATGGCTCATGATCAGACATCAACTCCTGCAAGGAGACCTGTGAATGGCCCAGAACATTTAAGATGCAATACCTGCCTAGCCTGTGAACACTGCATGAAATCAACGCATTTTGGGTCTGTAAGGTCTGAAACAAAGGCCAATCAACAATTTCAAGTTTATAATGCCTTTGCCATGACCCTTTGGTTTTCATTTGGCTTTAATTCTTTACTTTACCTCATTTACGCCTTATTAACCTCAGGTAAAACCTATGCTCTGCTAACCACACCAGCCTTCACACAACCCACAGCTTGTAGGTGAGTCAGTCATTTAAATACATTTAGCATTGGTGACATGAAAATAATTGGGAAATCGCCTCTCCACCCTTGGAAATGCTCTGCATGTAGAGAGTTATTTTAAACCAAATTAAATCTCGGCATGGAATTCTAATGCTATCATTTAAATAAATCTAATAAGTGCAAATTGATTTACAAAGACTATTTGCAAAGTATGTAATGCATTGGTGACATTTTAACCAAAAGGCAAATTGTAGAAATTTGCTTTTAAGTGTGATTATAGCTACATTGGCAAATACAATCAATACAAATCAGCTAATGTGTTGTCCAGTCTCAAAAAAGACAGAACACTTTACATTCCCCCTTTTTAATCTTAACAATTTAGCAAAAATAAAACAATTTAGTTTTTAATTGGGATACATTTTAGTTTATAAAGATTGCTGTTTGGCTAGTTACTCATTCTTGAGAATTGACAAAATACCTAATGATTTCAAGAAAAAGAGAAACAAATCTAAGAAGGATACAAACCAAGAAAACTAAGACCAAAGAAGAAACAACATGATACCAGAGGCTCAAGTTCTGCCTGTTTTTTCCTTGTGTGCTATCTTACCTACAGAGATGCATATGATTAAAAATGTACAGATGCCAGATTGAATCAAAGGAAGGGGTGCGGTGGGGGGGACACCACTAACAGAAAAGTCAGTAAGTTTTGAAGGCTATGTCAGTGATAAAATAAAGAGACAAGTAACTGAATAAAGTTAGAAGTGATAGGCTGTCATTAGGATGGATAGAATTTAGCTCTCACTTCTGATCATTTTCCAAAGCCAAGAGTCAGGTGACCTGAAGGAACTCAGAAACTCAACAACTGGGGAAAGTTAAAGCCACGTGAAGTCAGCATCTGTTTCCTAGAGGGCTTTCCTGTCTTCTGGGTTTCATTATCACGCATGAATTAAAGGCTGCTCACATACTACTGCGGGGTCTTCATACACTTGACTTCAGGTGGCTGCAAGCCTGAATCAGTGGGAAAGGAGGCACCTTCTGCTTCTATCCTTGGCCCCAATGTAGTTTCCAGATAGATAAACCCATTGGCATGTCTCTGTTTCCTCTGACTAGATATGTATCTCTCACGTCCTGGTGCCCCCAGCTGCTGCTATTCCTCTGTACCTGCTCTAAGTGATACAATTGCAGAGTGGAAGGCTGCTGCTATAGACAGCAGGCAGCATCCGGGCTCTCACAGAGCACCTGAGATTAGATGATGAGATCACCAAGCTCTACAGTGTTGTGTCAGAGATGTGGATGTGCGTCCCATGCCAACAATGTTGTTATCGGCTTAATGAGTGTGAAAGTGTAAGAGCAGGAACAATGTGTGAGGAAGCAGGCTGGGCAGGAACAAGGATCTTCTGTCTAAATGAAGTCTGTTTGTGAGGAAGCAGGAATAGATGATGGCTGGACATGCATGCCATTGATGAGAGAGCTCTTTCTAGTGTCCATCGCAGGAATGGCTGGGCTTGGTTCAGGAGGCTTGAAAATTTCATTGCTATTCATGACTTAACCATGGGGATTTTAGGTTTGCTTATAAAACACGTGCTCTTACGCAGTCAGGACAGTCATAAATGCCCTGGGGTATGTCAGTGTCAAACAGGGTTATAAAATAGGAAGGATTACCCATTATCAAGTGACACTCACAAATGTTATGTTATTTGACACAGAGAAATAAAAAGGCATATGTTTATTTAGGTAGATCCATATACGATCAGCTCTCCATTATTTCTGGGGACTTAGGATTTCTATGGAACTATGTTGTGGTGTTCTTAAGTGTCCTGGAAAGGTATCATTCAAAATGCACTTCATGAATTCCTGCTTATTCAAATTGCTGGCAAAACTTTGTACTGAAGCTAAGCAAGTCTATCAGAAAAGTACTTAAAGTAAAAGCAAATACATCTTGAAGTTTAGAGACTAACATTTTAACAGTTCCTTTAGCTTCTTGCACATGCATTGGGCCTCTCTTTTGAACTTCACGTATATTTCGCATATTTAAGATTTGGAAAAAACGGAGCCCATTGTACACTGGTGAGAATGTAAGTTAGTGCAGCACTGTGGTAAACAGTATAGCAGTCTCTCAAAACATTGAAAATAAGGTTATTGCAGAACCCAGACATCTCATTTCCGGGTGTTTACCAGAAGCATGCAATCGCCATGCTGATGAGAAGTGTATTGCAGTAGCATCTGGAGTAGATAAAATATGGAATCAACTTGTGTCCGGGGGGATTAAAGAAACGATGCACACGAGCAGAAAGGAACAGTCTCAGCCTTAAAATAAGAAGGAAATCTCAAAGCTTGAGACAACATGGATGAGCCCAGAGCATAGTGTTTTGAATAAGATAAACAAAGGACAGAAGTTTCACTACCAAAAAATTTCATTTATATGTGGGGGCTAACGTAAGTTGAATTAGTACAGTGCAGCTGCCAGGGCTTAGGATGGAGGTGGAAGACCCTAAAGACAATAGTTAAAGAATGGTAACTGTGGTTACTATTCTTATTTATTTATTTATTTAAGATTTCTGTCTCTTCCCCGCCACCGCCTCCCATTTCCCCCCCTCCCCCAATCAAGTCCCCCTC
>NC_022010.1:59131499-59147003 GCF_000317375.1 Microtus ochrogaster
TCCAATGTGGGTCTCTGTCTCTGTCTCCTTTCATCGCCTGATGAAGGTTAATATTCAGGAGGATGCCTATATGTTTTTCTTTGGGATCTCCTTCTTATTTAGCTTCTCTAGGATTACTAATTATAGGCTCAATGTCCTTTATTTATGGCTGGAAACCAAATATGAGTGAGTACATCCCATGTTCCTCTTTTTGGGTCTGGTTTACCTCACTCAGTGTATATTCGAGATCAGGTAAGTGATGTTTGTGAGGCGATATATGTTACTTTATTTAATCATTATATATATATACATATATATATATATTTGTGTGTAATACTTTATATGTAGACTATACCATTACAATTCTTTTTTAAAATCGTAAATTATATGTATTCAGTGCCTATGTATATGTGTGAGTACATGCACACCGCAGCCTGCTTGTGGAGGTCTTACAACCTGCAGAGGTTGTTCCTCTCTTTGCCTCATGGGTCATAGTTTAAACTCCAAGTCAACAGGTTTGGTGGCTAGCACCTTTCCTGACTGAGGCATCTCACCAGCCCTATATAATCGACAAATCTCATTTGTCAATTATACCTTAATAAAACAACTACTTTTGGAGTACTTGATGTCTGTTCGACATGTGAGTATATTGTATGATTAACAAATTCTACCATCACAAGGACTATGGGACCTATTTTACTGCAGTAACCTTGGCAATCACACTTGAGGTCTGCAGAGGGCATCACTGAGCAGGATCCACAGATGCTTTTCTTTGGAAGGTGTCAGTGTGCTCCTGTTGAGTACATGCTAGCTGAGCTTAGAGTGTCCACAGGGATGGAGTACAGGAGACATCCTATGGCCATTCCCTGCAGACCTTCATCTGTATCAGGATGACACACAGGGCTGACAGGTGCCTGAATTTCCCTGACTCCTTTGTTGTTTCCTTTTAGAGGAGACCTTGTCTGAACGAAATCCCTACCATTTTTTAGAATGCACATAATCCCCAGCTGTCCTAAACTTCAGGACATTACAAGCGTCTGTCTGCACTTGTGCTTAATAAGCTCCGTCTCCTCTCATTTCCTGGTTCACTCACAGGTCTGTGAGCCTCGCAGATCAGAGCCTTTACAACTTCACTAAACTGAGATGTGGAAACCCTTTGAGAAAGCTGTTTGGCTGGACAGATAGGCCTTACACTCTTTCCGCCAAGTGTGGCTGGCTACAGGGAAACCTGTGTGTTTCTACCCGAGCAGTGAATCACAGGCGCCTCTGCTCTTACAGTTGCCAAACCTGGTGTTTAGTGCCCTTCTCCTGCCACCATATGAGTCTTCATATAGCAGGACCATGGGGTACTTAATGTAGGCCTGACATGTCTGCACATTGCACAATTAACTTGTCCCACCATCCCAAAGACTTCAGAACCTGTTTTACTGCAACAGCCTTGACAGCCACACCTCAGGCCTACTGCGGGCATCATTGAGCAGGACCCACAGAGATTTTCCTTTGGAAGACAGGAGTGTGTTGATGTTTAGGAACCTTCTTATCCTTGCCTTATGCATAGATTAACACATTTTTGATTAACTCTGAGTCACCAATCACACCTCCATGTTGCATTAAGAAAAAAAAAATCAAGGCACCGTAATTTAAATTCTCTGCTTTGCACTTCCTGTGTCTTTTGTCCTGTGTCTGCCTGTTGTGTGAGTTTGAATCTATGCTTACCTGAAGGCTATCACATGAGTCTGTCCCTTTCCCTGTACGTCTGTCTGCTTGTGCTTCCTTCTGTCCCTGACAAAGAGTTTCGCTCTGTCTTTATTGAGAATCACAGAAAGCACTAGGCGAGGGCAGAATGAGATACTGTATAGAAAATCTTTAACAGAGCGTTCTGAGGGATTAAGTCACTAGAGCCCAGTAATCAAGATAACAGACAGTACTAAAACATCACTGTTTATTAAGCAATATCCAAATGTTATGTTCAAAATTTATGGTAGATATCATTTTAAAAGATTGCTTTCAATTTCTGTTTTGTCTGCTTCCAGCAAATGATTATCAGAACCCACAGGCATTGTTCTGGGACAGGGGCACGGAAGAGTACATAATTTAAGAATCCAACTACACAGTAGCTTAGGTTGTAAATGTTGGTTACATGGGAAATCCAGGGTAAGTGTGATTGGTTGTTACATTGTTCTCCTAAAGCCAATTTAAACATAGAATCTGAGTTCTCAATAGAATAGCAGTCCTAAGTCTTAAGTGACCTAGATGTGTAGTATTAACTCTGGTTGTGTGGTCCAGCAGAAGTCCAGTTTCTTAGAATGTAAGAAACTTTTTTTTTTAAATCAAAATGTGTTGCCACAGTTATAGTTCATACCTCCCCAACAAGTGTAATCTTTATCTGGTTTAGGAGTAAACAAGAGAATCCAGAAAATTTGCCTGGATGTACTCTTGTAAGTCTTTTTTAATAGTGTAATATTTATTCTCTGAGTTCTAAACTGTATAGGCCAACAAGAAAGCAGAGATGGACCTCTTGATTTCATTCTTTTAAATTATGTCTATCAATATGACCGATTGTCTAGTATCTCACTCTGTAGGCTGGTCTAGGTGGGAAAGATGGCTGGGTGAATAGTTCAGTTTTACCCAGGTAAGGCAGGAAATGGTAGGAAAAATCATACCCATTATTTAGGGGAGATCAAGTGGCGTTAGATCAGGTAGACATGACTCTCTGTGCTGTTAAGCAATTTATAATGTGTTTATGGAGAAAAGTTTATGTCCAGATGAAAAGGCAAAAAGAACGATGAAGTTGTAATGTAAGCCACCAGTAGGACTGTGCTGTCCATGACACATTACTAGAATCAGAAGAGGCAACACAGGCTAAGTCACGGAGCTTTCTGGAGAAGGCACGACACTTTCAGATTGTTAAAGAAGTCAATAACTAACAGAAGCTAACACTCAATAATTCTATGCCAGTAAATGGATTTGGCATTTTATATTCATTTACTATCTCATAGACTCTTCTTAATCACATTGCAGAATGAGCTCTATTTTTGCGATTTTCCTTTTACATGTGAGGAATCCGAAGCACAGAGAGACTATATAATGCCTAAAATTCCATAGCAGAATTGGAAAGTGAATGCACTAATTCTAGGTGTTGCACCTTGAACTGGTACAGTATTGCATCTTTACCAAAAGAGGTAAAAAAGAGCAGCTCACGTCGGAGTCCACGTTGTGAGAGAGTGTGGGTGTGGGGGATGGATAGACAGGATTTGCTGCTGGAAATTAACTGAGGCCATTCACTGCAGGCATCCTGACACAGGCAACTGGGTTACATAGGACTGGATTTACATCACATTCTGGAGCTCCTCAGCATCTGGGTTACATAGGACTGGATTTGCATCACATTCTGGAGCTCCTCAGCATCCTGAGATGTGAGCAGTGACTGCCTAGAAAGTCTTAGAACAGAGATTCAGCCTTTGACCCCCCAGATTTATGATACCCTCTGCACATGGGGTTGTCTAGAGTATCATCACTAGAGTATCATCTAGAGATCAGAGACTGTCTAAATTTCACCAAATGCATGAAGAGAGGAACAAGACTATGTTTCATGGGCAAACATGGAGGGGTAAAACAGACTAATTAGGACTCAGGAACTGGGGGGAGAGGGCAAAGAAATGAATCTGTATGATTTTAACTTCCTTGTCTCATAGAATTATTATTAGGCTTTCAGAGGTTTACATGGTTTTGCTGTTAGTTTTTTGCACATGCATGCATGTGTACTTATGTTTGAGACAAGGTCCTACTCAATAGCTCCAGGCTTACTGTGTGTAGCTTGGGATGGCCTTGGACTCATGGCAATGTTCTGATCTCAGTTCCTGGGTGCTTGGATTACAGGCATGTACTACCACAAGCAGGTTGACCTTCCGAAGTTTTACTGAGATGAATAGATGGCTTTCTTGACTGTGTGGTTCCAAGACTAAAAAGACAAGTAGAGCTACAGTTTAACCAAACAAGATAAACCAATTCTTAGGTCTTTTTACATTAGAAACTGTATGCAAACCCAGTGAATTAGGAGTGAGATAATGGGTGAACACTAAGATGTGTGGGCATGTAACCTGCAGAAAGAAAACAGTTTGACAGTAGCAAAGTGACAGGTAAGAGGACTTGGCTATATGGTGTGAAGGCTCAGCAATCCCCCTGCCTCAGTCTCCAGGGTACTCGGATTACTAGCATGTATCCCACACTTGACTCCTTTCTATTTTAGAATAAATCCCATGATATGCTTCTTCCTAAGATAAGTCACAGCCCGATAAGGGGACAATGGAAGCAAGACCTTGAGAGGAATTAGGATTTCTGGGCTGCTGTCTTAGTTCTGACCTTTACTTTCTGTGTGTAATCTTGAACAATGCCATTAACTTCTCTGCATCTCAGATTCTTTATTTCCAAAACTGGGACAACACGACCTATGTCGACGACATTATCATTGAGCTCATGTGACGTCATGCCGGTGAATGATCTTTGAATAAAAAGTGTATATACAGAATACAGATGACCGACCTCAGCATGTCGGGTCTAACTGATGTGCTGAGAACCTTGCTTCCTGTCAGGCTGACCTGTATTCCCCCAAGGAAAGGATGCTCCTCTGGGTTCGGGGGTTGCTTTCCAACTTTTCTCAGCTTTCACCTATCCCCATGCTCTCTTGTGTTATTTTGGATGACATTTTCAGTTTGGGATGGTTGCCAGTCACAGGATGAAACTAGTGAAATGAGAATCAGCTTAGAGTTTTGACTGTCACCTCAGTCTAAGCCCAGACACATGTGTGGGAGTCTCAGCTGTATTTGAAATTCAGAAGTGACCTTTGATTATTTGCCTTCCTTAGTGGCCGTTGTATAGGAGCCCTGGAAAGGTGAAAGCAGGCAACTTGCTCTCATCCTGTATCAGAGTTGCTAATAAATATCAACCCCTGAGTACCCTGCCATCTACAGTACTCTGTGGCATTGTTTGGTCTATATGGTGACCACAATTACTATTTCTCTTCATACAATGCAATCCCTGAAAACCACCACCCACTATGAATCACAGACTGATTCGCCACAGTCTTTGGGGTAAAGACCAAGACTCCTTTCTTCAGAACCCCTGCCATGGGAACTCTCAACTATCTGTAGGTATCTATAAAACACCGTATTTGCCTAGAATCTTACAATTTATAAAGAATTTTCATATATAACATCAGTTGTTAACATTCTGATTGGGGCTTTAACAGAATTTTTCCTATAAAAACAACATACACTAAAATGAAAACCTTTATAATGCAAATATTGAAACAAAATTTATTGAAGCTATGCTGCTTAATTCTGACCACATATTCTAGGACATAATTTCCACTTCAGAACAACTGACTCGAGAAAAAGCTTTGATTTTTTTTTTTAAAAACTATCCAGGTTGCTTGGATGAACAGGCCAGTATGGTACCACCATTACCTTACAAATACCAGACGAAGTGGTAAAAGATTGGTTCTAGGACTATTTCCTACCTCTAAAGAGCTGAGGAAGATGTCAAAGGGGATTCTGGAGATAGATAGATAGATAGATAGATAGATAGATAGATAGATAGATAGATAGATAGATAGATAGATATGGATGGTTGGATGGTAGATAAACAATAGATATAAATAAATAAATACAAATAAACTAATTCAGAAAGTCATTTTACTTTCAGACTGTCTCAGGTACTTTCCTTGTTACCATGACAAAATACATGACAAAATAAAATTAAGAAAAGAAAAGTTTATTTTGGCTCATATTTTGAGGGTTATGGGGGCAGAAGTTTAAGTAACTGGTCACATTACATCTATAGTCAAGAAGCCTAGATATAGTAGGGAGGGTCTTGGACCTTCCCCAAAACAATGTGCCTTACCCTCTCGGTAGGGTGGATGGGGGGATTGAATGTGTGGAGGGACTAAGTGGAGGGAATGGGAAGAGAGGAGGGAGTGGGAACTTGGATTGGTATCCATAATGAAAGAGGATAGTTTGTTTTCTTTTTTAAAAAAATAAAATAAATATTTTTTAAAGAAATTCAAGAGTGAATGCTTCTTCTCACTCAGTTCACTTTTTTTTTTATTCAGTCCAGAACCCCACACCCTGGAATGATGCCGCCAATATTTGTAGTTGGCCTTCCCACCTTGCTAGGCCTCCTTAGCCTCCTTATTCCCCAGGGAAAGATGAGTGCACTATGCACCCCTTCTGCAGCCCCACGAAGCAGGACAATCAGACACAATAGGGAGTCAAGTCAAAGCAGGAGCTCAGTTTATTACTGTGAGCTTCAGCTTACATAGATATGTGATGACGGAGTACCTCCAGCCAATTAGAGACAACCAAGCTCTCCCTCTCGCTGGAAAGTTGTCTACCTAGTTTTTGCTGTCTCATCCTCACTCGGTTTCCTCAAACTCGAGCCAGACTTTTCTCTGTCCTACAGGCCTTGAGGTACAGGCCCTGAGATAATTTTGGCCCAACACCACCTCAATTAAAGCTAACTTAGATGATCTTTCACAAGCATGCCCAAAGTCTTGTCTTTGACGTGATAATCTTTCACGAGCATGCCCAATGGCTGATCTCTAGGGTGATTCTAGGTAATGTCAAGTTGACAATAGTAATCATCACCCAGACCTAGAGGAAACATAGCCTTAAAGCTGGAAGGATACCCATCCCATCCTTCATTCTGTATTTCCTATGTCCTTGGGTCACCCTTCTTGCTCATCAGTGGATAAGGATCTGGGATTATTATGATGGAAGTAAGACACTTTAAAGAAACAGGCTGGCTGAATTAATTCACAGTTGTTTTTTTTTTAAAAAAAATCTCATCTGCTATGGATTTTAGGAGACAGATGTTTGAAATAGCAAACAGGTTTGATACCAGAGATAGTTTTGTGTAAAAAGTTGCTGCCATTACAATCTATGCTCTTTAGAATGTAGCTCATTCAGAAGTGATCAGACTTGGACTCTGGTGTCTCCTTTCCCAAGATCACAAGAGACTGACAGCAGACTGCTCCTGAGCTGGCTACGTTCTGGTCAGGGCTTCCCGATGTCAAGGAAACCTATCCATCATCAAGCGCTTGTCTGGGAAACAAAGGAAGCCCTTTGTCTCAGAACCCCTGAACTGTGTATAGTCATGGTCAAGTCAAGAGCAGCCATGTCTGATCTGCATAAAGATCACATTATCAAATCAATTTCCCAAGTCAGCAGTGCATTCTCATCTTACTGAGGTGACTTTCCTCGGGCATGGCGGCAATCTTGCTTCTCTTAATACTGGCATCTGTGGGTGAAAATAGGCTACATCATGACCCTGAACACATCTCTCTTCCAGAACTTTTTAATTTCACAAGGGGAATTAGTGTGTGTTTGACATGATTAGGGTGGCCCTTGTTTTGTTTTTCCCTTCTTTCTTTGACATTTCCAAATGTGAGCTCCTTGTCACTGGCAATTGCTGTTTTGTCATAGGATGTACATAAACAAGTCACCTGGGCATCTTTATTTTTCAAAAATTTAAAAATAATTTGTAGTTAGCATATAAAATGATGGGCTTCACTGTGACATTTTTCACGCATGTGTATCATTGCACTTGGCTCCTAGCCACTCCCTTTGAGTTTCTCCTGATCATTGGCATAACTACTCTTAGGCACTCAGGGAGATGTTTCAACCCCTCTGGTTTGTACTGACCCATCACAGCTAGTAAAATGTCACTAAGATGTGTCATCTACAAAAGAAAATGTCTGAATACCTTCAGGTTAGAGTGAAATTTCAGGACCTTTGCACAGACTCATAGAGATGAACACGGTTGGTGCTGTGGGAGGAAATGGCTTTTAGGGGATTGAAAGTTTGGTGAATTTGTGCTAGAAGTGGACATTTTAGCTTCCTGAGCTAGAGAGTCAAGAGACTAAGCAGGATTTGTCATTAGTTACTATAACAACAACACAAAGAAAGGCCAATGCTTGTTTTGTTACTGTCTTATGTGGGAACTGGAAATTGAACCCAAAGCTCTGTGCACATTAAGCAATAGTTCTGCTACGGAGCTTTGCTCCCAGCCTCCTTGAACTTAATTTTGCTAGATTACAAGATGTCATAATTCTTGATCAATAGATCAAATGGCCTCATATGTGCAAAGCACAATACCTAGCCTCCTATAGACCTTGAGTGCTCCATAGCAGGAGAGTTATCAGTCACTGTGAACACTGTAGTACAATTACTGCTAATACTAGTTTAGGGTGTTTGCTACATGAAAATGAAGAAATATTTTTAGATTGGAAATTCTGTTCCTTCGATAATATTACTAATTAAAAATTTTTCATAGCTACAGCATCAAAATATATTACCATTTCAGCATCTATTTTAGGAGTCTCGGGCAAAGAGTCAGATGGATAGCAATGGTGGGACCATCAAGGACACACTGGGTGATCTCCACAGTGAAATTTCACGAGGTGCAAAATAGGATTCTTTTAGCCTTCCATACAAGTGAACGACCCTGGAGAGGGAAGAGGATGGTGAGCCAAAATCAAGAACAGACTATGCACCAAAAGGTGATTGTGGAGTCCCAGCCAAAGATTGAGGTGAAGACTATGACCCCAACCAGTGAGATTGGGCCAGCAGAGACACACTGGGTAATAGAGGAGTAGCTGGGACCAGCAAAGACACAGCAGATCATAGAAGAGTAGCTGAGACCATCAAAGACACACCAGGTCATACATAGAAAAGTAGCTGGGACCAGCAGAGATACAACAGGTCTTAGAGGAGTAGCTGGGACCAGCGGAGACACAGCAGATCATAGAGGAGTAGCTGAGACCATCAAAGACACACCAGGTCATACATAGAAGAGTATCTGGGACCAGTGGAGACACACCAGGTCATAGAAGAGTAGCTGGGACCAGGGGAGACACACCAGATCATAGGGGAGTAGCTGGGACCAGCAGAGACATACCAGGTCATAGAAGAATAGATGGGAACATTTAATTGGAGAAATTCTAGTTGGTGGGTGCTCAAGGCTAAGTCAATGATCAGACAAGTACAAGGCTGAATATGCTGCAAACGACAAACTAAATGTTCATGCAAGGCAGGGGGCAAATGGAGAAAATGAGAATGAGCACCCCCAGTGAAGCCAGATGACACCAGGGTGGCGTGTGGGAGAGCTCCCGGAACCACTGCTTTGCTTTCAAAGTCTCCCTGAAACTGAGTAGCATAGTGTACCCAGCCCAGGTTAATTGAGTGTGTGTGTGTGTGTGTGTGTGTGTGTGTGTGTGTGTGTATGCGTGGAGTGCTCACATGCCATAGTGAGCAAGCAGAGGTCAGAGGACAGTCTGTATGTGTTGGCTCCATTGCAACGAACTTAGGTCCTCAGACTTGGTGCTAAGTGCCTTTAACCACCAAGCCACCAAGCTATCTTGCTCGTTGCCCAATCTACCTCTCTTTATATAGCCCTTTCTTCTCACAAATAGCTCACACCAGAAACCTAGCACAGCACACTGCATCAAATGTGTCCCATCAAGTCATATTTGTGCCCTCTTAAAAAGAGGATTCAAACAGTAGCCAGTTCTGAGGACAATGCTGGATGCCACAAAGAACAAAGCCCTTCAAGCAAGGCTGACTGGGCTTAAATGGTGTAGCCGCCTGCATTTCAGCTTTGTTACTTTAGCTCCTTTATTTAACTCCTCTGAAAGTGAATTCTGCACTCTAAAAGAAGAACAATAAGGTGATCTGTCATAACAAGAGAATTAGAGATAATAAATGGAGTTGACGAGCATATCCTGCAGACATAGAGTTTTTCTTTTTTTAAAAAGTTATGGTGTCTTTTAACTACTGAAATAGATGAAATACTTATTTTTATGTGCAAGAGAGCTTTATCACTTACCTTCTGCTTAAATGGTCATGACTATGGCAGGTCACAAATACCACCTGGAGACCCTGTGGCACACCTTTGCGTTTTCAATTGGACAGATCTCTAGGACCTTGTTTTCACTTTTAAAAATTATATTATGCTTATAAAGTCTTATGTTCCTTATGATAGAAGGGAAAGTGTAAACATATTATATATGCTTATATATTCTTTATAGATATAAAACATGTGCTTGTGTGCTTATAGCTTCCATATGTTTTAGAGATCATTAAAAAAACAAATCCATATGTATGTATTTTTTTTCTTTATTTTTCCAACACTTCTACAAAATGAAGCCTGACTGTCCCCTGTGAATCTGTCATGTTTCCACACACTGATCTCTTGTTTAACTCCTCCTGGAACACATGCTGTCCTAAAGTCATGATAAATAAATCTGTAGACATGTTGGGATTAAAATTATATCGAATGTACGTGCTCTAAAGCTTTCCTCTCCAGGGGCTTCCTAGAATGAGCTCCGGGGTAAAAGAATGAGGTACTCTCATATGAGATGTGGTGCGAAGGAGCTGTGGAAATTGCCGAAACACGCAGGGGGGAGGTCCTTGCGGAGAAGCAGAGGGAAGAAGGAGACGGTTGTAGAGAAATGCTTGGATTGCTTCATTCCTGGGTATTGAAGACTCAGCCAGGTTCTCGTGTGCTGTACACGAGAGCTGCACCTCCAGCCCTATGAAAGCTGTCAGGTCCAAATCAGGACAAATGTTAGCTGTGGTGCCTCTTAGCTCAGTAACTGACTCCTCCCTGCTCTTCTCATGGAGCCTCTACCCTAAACTTCTCCAGCTCATGGGCTTCCCTTCCTCCAGCTTCTCATTCCTATATAATCCAGCCTTTCTGTTCTCTTCTTGTCCCTTCTCTTGACTTTCTCTCCTCTTTGGTCTCTCTCTCCTCCCTCTCCTCTTCTCTTTAGTCTCTTGCTTGCCCACCTCCTCTCGTGTCCCAGGTCAGTCTGCTACTTTCTCTCCTAAGCATCTCTTCCGGATGTCTCTAACTGTACTCTTCCTCATATCAACAGTAAAAACCCCCTCAACCGTATTTCAGAGTGGTCATTTCTTCACTCTGTACAAACCATGGCTTCCCTAAACTCACACTTGCTAGTAAAGATCATTCAATATTTTTAAAATAATTTTTGTTAGACTATCTTCTTATGTCTGTATCATTGTTCTTGGATGGAATTTGAGTTATAACTTTTCTAATTAGGCTTAATCATGTAAATTCTCAAATAAATACATCACAATTAAAAACTCACTTGAAAATGTAAAAAGACGATAAAAATTTCCCAAATCTTGGGATATACATGGCTTAACATGGAGAGGGTGTTACAATGAAGTCTCTTGGACTGTATTGAATGGCTTTGATTTTTTTTCTTTTATGGTAGATGTAGGAATTTGTTGTTCTTTAAATTATTTACCTCTACATGGTTCTTATTGAGGGAGTTAGTGAGCTTCCCTTAGTCTTAGGCCGTAAACCTCAGACATCTTCCTCTATACAACACAGGAGCGCCTATAGTTCAGCTATAGAAGCACAGGGTTAATAATGTTTTCTTAGATTACCCCACAGAAACATTAGACTATTTTATTTTTCATAGTTCCATCTGCAGGCAACTTAACTTCCCAGTGATGTTTATTTTCTTCTCTTGCCCTTGATGTATATGAATTAATTTTGAGGCTAGGTAGGGCCAAAGGCCCTTTAGGGTCCTGTGGATGGAGCAAGGCTCACTGTTCTTTGCTTCCTGCTAAAGTCATATGTGGCAATGTCAGCAATGGATTGACCAGGGTTCTGGGGATCGCGGGCTGAGGCCAGGGCCTGGAGTTTGACAGTTTACCTGTAAAACTGGGGTCAGATGTTGCAGACACTGAGATGTGAAATGCTTTGCTTAATATACCAGCATGTATCTTGCAAACCAGAAACTAGAGAAACTCCAGCTGCTTTGAGCTCCTCCTAAACTACTGTCTAATGACCTCATTTGAGGGGATATCAGAAGCTGTGATACTCATAGACTTGCTGGCTTGGGTCATCAGCCCTCACAGCCTTCTGATGGGTCCCCCTTGTTGGAGTCCCAGTGTTAAACTCTGGAAGAACTGCTAGTCCAGTTCAGACTAAGTTTTTTTCCTTAAGTTTCCATTTATTGTTAAGGTACAGAAATTTCACAATGCCGAGGCCATATGAGCTGCTACATTTTAACACTGCTTCTGATTTATCATAGAGTCAGTTCCCAAAGACGTTACATGTAGCTATATTGAAAAAGTATTTGGGAAATATGACAATATGGATTCTGTTGGAGATCCACAAGGATTTCTCTTTGTAAAGTTTGAAACAAAAGAGCAAGCAGCAAAAGCTATGTGTTGGGGAAGGTCTGGGTCATGAGGTCAGAGTGGGGAAGGGGATGAGAAACAGCTGTGAGGATTCAGGCTGCTGGATGCTAGATGCTAGAGCCTAGATGCAGAATGCAGGATGCCTTCCTTTCAGGTCAAAAGCAAAAAAAAGGGACTTGGAAAAATGCTATTCAAGAAGATGCTGAAGTCTTTGTGAACTGGTTCCCAAAGAATCTTCTTCTCTCCTTGGAAGGTGAGAACAGTCATCAACTTTTCTTCTCTGAATTTTTGCCTCTAACCTTCTACAGTGCTAACCCGAGCTATTGAATACATTCTCCACGTCATGCACATTTTTTTGTTTTTGTTTTTGTTTTGTTTACAAATTTTAATAGAGGACTGTAGGAAAGAAGATCTTAGCAACAAAACTGTCTGATTACAGGGCAGGATGCAGAGTCGGAGGAGGGCTTAAGAGAAGAGGCGCTGTTTCAAACTCAAAGGTCTCTTTACCTCGAATCAGCTTTGGGTGAAAATCAACCAGGTTGGTCATTTAGAAATTATCCCATGGGAAACATTTACACTCATCTCCTGCTTAGTCTTGCCCAGGGTGTCTGGAGCCCAGGTCTGGTGGCAGATGTTAAGATCACCAAGCCATTCTGCTTAATAATAAAATACCAAATGTTCTAAGGACAGTATCACTAATATAACTGTCACGATGTCGTCATGCATGAAAAGATGTGATCATTAAAGCAGATCTCACACATCAGAGTGAGACATCGTCAAAATAAACGGTTTATAAAGATGCTCTGGAAGATCACGCCACAAATAAACCAGGTTTGGAGGGGGCGGGGCTTCTGGGATCATCTAGTAAAATTCACTCAGTAACTGCCCAGGGCACAGTTGATAGTCTGAAAGGCTCAGGAAGAGTGTCTAGCGGCAGCTGCATCCCTCTTTGAAGAATGTCTGCCTTGCTTCTTCCCCACAAATCATTAGACTGACTCCTTAAAGATGGTCATGAGACATGTCCTGCCAGAGTTAAACATAGGATGTCTCAATTCATGGTAAGTGGATTTCAAGTCTCTCACAGCATTTATTCTTTGTCTTAAACACAGCTCTGCGGGAGGTTAAGCAGGTGAAGCGGCAACCAGCAGTAGGAAAAGCAAACGAAGAGGAGGCATTTAAAAAGAAAGTGTTGTGCTTTATACCTGTGTACCAATTCCTTTGAGAGACCCTTTTAGCCAGACTCCCTATCCATCAGCAGAAATAATTTCTTATATTAAAGTTATTGATAGAATAAAGAGACCTAAGTCATAAAGCATAGCGATCAAATGTCAGCTGTGACAAACTGTTTTTTTAGAATGGTTTCTTACGTTGTTTCTGACAGCAAAAACAAAGTATCACACAAACAGGCTTTCCTCTTCAGAAAGACTGTACATTTCTCCATGGCTCATCGTGCAGACTCAGGGTTGTTCACAAAAGCTTGAGACCCAAAACGAAGCCACGGCACTTAAAACCAATACATTTAAAGCCTGTATTGTCTAGGAGGAAGGACACTTTATGTTTCACCTGCTGAGTAAACAGATACCGGCATCACTAGTGTTCCACAGAGAACACAGCAGGCAGCTTGTTTTCTTGAGCTGCATCTAGATGAGAAAATAGCAAAGACATGAGCTTCATGCTACAAGGAGCCGGCTGCCTTGCTGAAGCTTTCCTGTAGCTGAGCAGTTTTGTGCGGAGTTTGAAATATGAGGCTAATAGTAATGAAGTTATTTGTTTCTGCAGGAATGTTTTATCCCTCTTACACAGGTGAAGGGGGACCACCTAAGCACTCAACCCTTATACAATTTTCCTGAGATTGAATAATAGGACAAAATCTTCATAGACAAAGAACCTCATACTTTTGATTTATATTTAAATTATGTGTTTAAAGGAAACACACTAATCTTAGGACTATAAGTTCAAAATAGTGACTGGATTCTCTAAGAGGGATTCAGCACTATATACTTTTCCCAGGTGTGACGGTATATACCTGTAAGCCCAGAATTTGGCAGGGAGAGGCAGAAGGAGAAATACTCAAGGTTGGCTGCAGCCATCCAGTATGAGACCTCATCTGAAAACAAACAAAAACAAAAACAATGAAAAATAGTGAGACACTTGACATGTGTCTACTATTAACAACCGGTGCCCAGTCTTCCCCTTGAGAAGTACTGAGCAGTATTGATTCAGAAATACTGATCAGACAAGCACCAGGGAGCTCAGTGGTCAGGACTCAGCCCTGTCATAGCATTCCAGTGTTTCTTTGGATTAAGAAGTAATCAACTTTTTCCTAAAAGGCACTTTATCTCAGTTTGAGACAGATTATCTCGTTAAAGCAACAGCAAGCATCTGTTAATAGTAGCAGGGAAAAGAGAAGCATTCTCATAGAGATCAGGAGCAAGGCCAGGATGCTTCCTCACGCCTGTTTCTCACCATCACACTGACGACACAGTTCGTGCTTCTAGACAAGAATATAGAATAGAAGGCACAAACTGAGAAGGAAGCACTCATATTGCCTTGGCTTTCAAGGGACATGATTGTTTATATAGAAAATCCAAAAGAACAGAATCTCCTGGAAATAAGAAATCACGAGGCGTTTATGTCAGCATTGTAAGATTCAAAGTTAGTATGCAAAAGTCAATCATTTCCTCTATACCAGCAATAAATGGATATCTGAAATGAAAAACAGTAGCATTTGCATTTGTACCCTCAAATAAAATACTTATAAAAATATTAAACTCAGATGAAAACTATCAAAGAATTATTCTAGCAACGTATGTGGATATTGATAGTGTGCTTAAAAATATACTAGTCTTTGAGAATTGCATACACATATATTTTGATTTTTATCACCCACTCCATTCCCTAACTCCTACTTGACTCAAGCTCTTCCTAGCTTCAAGCCCCCTCCCACCTTTGTAATATTCCTGGTCCAATTTGTGCTGCCCATATATTCAAGGGTGTGGACAATCCATTAGAATGTGGTTAGTGACCATAGGCCACACTCATAAAGAAAACTAATTCTTCCTATGCCAGTAGCCACTGACTGGCAATAACTCCACAGGTCTGGGTCTGTGAGCAACTCCTCCAGGCTAGGATGTTGCCTGGGTTGAGGTTGTGCAGGCAACCATAGTGGCTATGAGTACTTGAGTCCAGTGGTCCTGACATGTCATGCAGACTCTGCGCTTCTGTGCTCCTCCCAGTCTTCTGACTCTTTTTTTTTTATTTTTTTAATTTATTTATTTATTAAAGATTTCTG
>NC_022010.1:59147580-59149417 GCF_000317375.1 Microtus ochrogaster
AAGAAAACAGCAAAGAAGTTTAAATATTGATATGAAAGTAGAAAAGACTATGTGATGGGTGAAAGAGACCGAAATGAGGGACAGAGGGGAGAATGAGGGAGGATAATAGAGGTCAGAAACAAAGAACTCCTATCACAAGTTCTTACTTATATGTGGTGTCTAGCTGTGTGTGTGTGTGTGTGTGTGTGTGTGTGTGTGTCTGTGTTTGTGTCTGTATGTGTGTTTTGTGTATGATATATGTTTGAGTGTGTGTTTGTGTGTGTCTGTATGTGTGTGTGTACATGCACATGTGTGATGTGAAAACAAAGGCAGACTATTTAAGAATAGAAAGGAACCCAACAGGAGGGAGGGGGAGGAGTTAGGAGCAGAGCTTAAATAAAAAAAATATAAGGATATGCATGCATAAAAGACCATTATTTTTATAAATATTGAATAAAAAGAAATAAAGGAATTAAATAAATGATGTGATACCCTGTGTTCTTGGAAAAGGAATACTCACTATTGCTGAGACCCTATATTTTTTTACTGGATTTTTGGTTTTTTGATAACCAATTTCTTGAGTTCTTTGTATATTTTGGAGATCATTCTCTGTCTGATGTGTGGTTGGTGAAGACCCTTTCCCATCTGTAGGCTGCCATTTTGTCTTGTTGACCGTGTCCTTTGTTTTACAGAAGCTTTTCAGTTTCATGAGGTTTTATTTATTAATTATTTCTCTCAGTGTCTGTGCTACTGGGGTTATATTTAGGAAGTGGTCTTCTGTGCCAATGCATTCAAGTGTACTCACCTCTTTCTCTTCTATGAGGTTCAGTGTGTTTGGTTTTATGTTCAGGTCTTTGATCCATTTGGATTTGAGTTTTGTGCATGGTGGTAGATATGGATCTATTTCCATTCTTCTACATGTTGATATCCAGTTATGCCACCACCATTTGTTAAATATTCTTTCCAGAACACCTGAAAACTCTGGGACAAAAAGAAGCAAACTCTTCCAGGAAGACTAGAAGGGAGGAAATAATCAAATTGAGAGTTGAAATCAACAAAATAGAAACAAACAGAAAAAAACAATACAAAGAATCAATGAGCCCAGAAGTTGGTTCTTTGAGAAAATCAACAAAATAGACAAAGCTTTATCCAAACTAGCCAAAAGACAGAGAAAAAATGTCCAAATTAACAAAATCAGAAACAAAAAGGGGGACACAACAACAGACATAGAGGAAATCCGGGGAATCATCAGGTAATATTTTGAACACCTGTACTCCACAAAATTGGAAAACTTAAAGGAAATGGACAATTTTCTGGAAAAATACTATTGATCAAAATTGAATCAAGACTAGATTAGCAAATTAAATAGAACTATAACTGCAGAGAAAGGGATGCATTTCATGTTGAGAGATGAAATGGAGAGAAAAGGCACAGACCACGAGAAGTGAGACTGTTTATATCAAGTGGGTTTGGTACCAGTAAATGGGTAAGTAAATATTTTACTTCAGACTGAGAAAGCACAACTACAAAAGGTCCTTAAAAACTGGAAAATTTGACATTCTAAAAAGCAGACTCTAACAGCAGAGGTGAAAGAAAAAGTTGAAGAAACGGGGGAATTCTAGTTGTGCTTGTCATCAATCCAAAGTAATTTCTCCCCCAGACTCAACCTGCCCATCATGGGCCACTTCTTCCTATGGGCACAAGAGGACAGTGGATGACTGTGTCCTTGTGTGGAGCTTGTGCTACTCAAGGTGACAGCTCTGTGCAACAGAATGGGGTGGAAAGGAGGCTGAGAGGAAGTTCAAATGAAGCCACCGCTGAGAAAAGACAAATGTGGAAAACTTCGTTCCCAGAGAAA
>NC_022010.1:59149517-59150074 GCF_000317375.1 Microtus ochrogaster
TGTGTGTGTGTGTGTGTGTGTGTGTGTGAAATCCTGCATGAAGCTGGGTCAGCCTCTGCAGACTTGTGAAAGACGCTGAGCTAGCTGGGAAAGGACTGGGGATGTGAAGAGTAGAGAGTTTGACAGAGATGCAGTTTTTTCCCCAAATTGGGCTAGAAAGATAGCTTAGCATTCAAGAGCATTTGATTTCCATGCAGAAGATCCAGATCCAGGTTTGACTCTCAGCACCACGTAGTAGGTCACACTCATTCATAATTACAGCTCTAATTCCCTCTTATGATCTCCAGAGCATGGGGCATACATTTTGAAGCAGAGACATACCTGCACTCAAAGTGCTCACATACATAAAGGAAAATAAACATAAGAAAATAAAAAATAGATTTTTTGACAATTTGAAAGATAAATACATTGTGTTGTAATATTTACTCCCATTGATCTCTCTTATCTCTCTTGTATTTTTGATGACCCCTTCTTCCCACGTAGTTTTTTTCCTGCCTTCCTGTGTGTGTGTGTGCACATGTATGTGTGCATGAATGTGTGCATGTGCAGATGTGGTG
>NC_022010.1:59151244-59155470 GCF_000317375.1 Microtus ochrogaster
GCAGACCTTGTGCAGCCACAACTACTGTGTGCTCATGACTTAGCCATGTTCCTGTCCAGATGACAGCATTTCCCAGCACTCCTCTCCAGCCTCTAGCTCTTGCGATGTTTTTGTCCCTCCATGTTCTTTGGGCCTTAGTGGGTGTGGTACAGGTGCTGCATTTAGGGCTAAGCACTCTCCAGTCATTTATTCCCATCACTTTATGAGTTGTGAGTTTAGCATTCACCATCACCCACTGAAAAGAAAGGTTTCTCCATCTAAGTCTGAGAGCAGCGCTAACTGGAGAGTATAAATACACATACTCCGAAGGCAGTCTGACATGTCCGTTCAGCAAAACAAAGGGAGCAGGTTCCTCCTCTAGGGCCTGTGACCTCCCCAGACACCAGCTATGTCTACAGTACCAAGCATGAATTTCTTCCCATGGAATAGGTCTCAAATTAATCAGAGAGCACCTGGCTATCACCAAAAGAGTTATAATATTGTCTAACCCGTAGGCATATATTGTCTGGCAGGTTGGTCTGATAGCACGCAGTGTCCCCAGCTGCGGAAGACCAGTGATGCTTCCTCTGGTTTGACAACTTGCATATCACATTCCAACATCATAAATGCTAGTCAGTAGACATGTAGCTCCCAGCTCAGGTCCATCTAGAATTTACTGTGTCCTGTGTCCAAAGTGTGTGATCTAGTGTTGGGTTTTGAGATCTAGTTCTGGTGGGCAGCCATGTGCAATGGCAACAGCTTGTGTTTGGAGCCTCTGGGGTCTCCTTGGCCAACGTCAACTCATAGGGAGTCATAGCACCCACTGGCATTGCAAGCGAAAACCTCATTTGGAATAAACAGCTGAAAGTGGCGCCATCCCAGAGGTAAAAGGTCTGTCGGTTTTGTTCTATTTTGTCTTTCCTTTTTCTCTCAAAGGTGTCAGAGATTGGCGCAGAGAGGCCAGAGCGTTCTGGAATGTCAATGTGAGGGGATAGGTGTTCTGTGAGGAAGTGGGGCATGCACGTATTTTAGACAATCTACACGGTAGTCTGCACAACAACTCTCAAGAAGTCAAAGCAAGATGTGTGCTAGTGTCTGTGGTGCTGAGGGAGAAGGGATGGGAAAGTTACATACCTTGAAGAAGTATGAGGACTCTGTCCTCCTTGGGGGGAAGCGATCGTCAAAGGAAAGTTCCTCCAACAGTTTGAAGACACACATAACGTGAACGAGAAAACAAATTGAGGCAGGATGTCTTGTTTGCCATCTAGGGTAATTCCACAGGGGTAAAGATAGGGAGCCAGTAAACTGAGGTGTGCAGTTAGAAGAGCCTCTAAAACAGAGAGGTCTGGCTTGAAAAGAGAAGTGACTCGGGGCTGGAAAGATGGCTCAGCAGTTAAAACACAAAGTGCTTTTGCAGAGGAACCTTATTTGGTTCCCAGCCCACACATTGGATGGCTCACAACCACTTATGATATTAGCACCTGGGAAATCTAGAGCCTCTGGCCCCTGGGCACCCACAATTCACGTGCACACAACCATATAACTAATTTAAAAAAAATAAAGTGATTACATAATAAAATTACATTCAGACTAGAGCTGAGGTTAAGAAATGGGGTATCTGAACTGGAAGAATATGACAAGAGCACATGTATTACAGTTCCTTAAAAACACTATAGAACTGCGTGTATTACTTATTTCCTTTGGTTTAAAAAAATAACATAAACAGTACACACATAAAATTATGCATGTAGACATATACACATTTATGTATATATTAGAATTGAAATAAACCACTAAATTCTTCATATGTAGAATTAAGAGTGAAGAGCTTGCTTTAAATGGGAAATCATTAGAAGGGCTTGTATTACCTTATGGAAAGTTAAGTAATACATTACTTATTGTCCTTGTTGCTATGACAAAATGCCCAACATAAGCAACTCAAGGGAGGAAGGCTTGATTCTGGCTCACAGTTCCAGGATCTATATTCCCATCATGGTGAGGAAGGCACAGTAGATTTCAGGGTGGCAGCTTTCAACCCCCATCCACTGCCGAGCCTCCATGTTCCAAAGATTTCATAATCTCACAGTACAGTGCTGTGACCTGGGGACCAACTGTTCAAACATACAAGTCTATGGGATGGGAGAGGCGGGGAATTGTATTCAGCCTAGAATGGTGGACCACTACAGATGTCAATAAACAATGTTAAAACAGTTTTTATTGGTTAGACACAGCCCAGTGAAACATAGGATCAAAGCGAGAAAGTAATAAAGATGTAGAGAGATCAATATTTGCATAACTAGACGCTATAAGAGGATTGACTGGGCCAGTGCTTGACAGTAGTGAAAGAAAACGGGGAGACTGCTGCAAGGGAGCAGTCTGGTCACAGCTGTACAAGCTGAAGCACATAGACCTCAAATACAGGGTTTTATTCTTTGTTTTTAAACAGTTCCCTTTTTCTTTACTTTAGTCTCTCTCTCTCTGTGTATGTAAGTTACTATGTATCTTTCACATGATCCTCTGAGGGGTGTGTGTAAGTTATTATGTATTTTTCACCAAGAATCAGAATCCTATGAAGTGTGTGTGTGTGTGTGTGTGTGTGTGTGTGTGTGTGTGTGTGTGAAATTTACTATGCAATTTTCATTAGGAGTATGAGGTTGTGGAAGTCTGTTCTCTCTCTTGTTTGTTTGTTTTTTGGTTTTTCAAGACAGAATTTCTCTGTAATTTTGGGTCCTGTCCTGGAACTCACTCTGTAGACAGGTTTGCCTCAAACTCACAGAGATCCTCCTGTTTCTGCCTCCTGGGTTAGGATTAAAGATCTGCGCCATCACTACCTTTTCTTCCTCTGTTCTATCATGTTGGTCCTGGAGATCAAAATCAGGGCAACATACTGGACAAAATCACCTTTACCTTCTGAGCCATCTTGTTGGCCCTTGAATATAATTTCTAGTGATCGTTTACTATTGTCTTTATGAAAACATCCATGTCAGTAAAAAATGATGCTCAATCACAGTAGTAAAACACTACACACACACACATTTCTCAGAATAAAGCAGAAAGCATGTTGTTTTTAGCCGGTAACTTGACTGGATTTAGAAACACATTGTGAGTGTTTGCGAGGGCATTTCCAGAGACAGTGTCTAACTGAAGAGGGAAGACAGACCTTTAATGCAGGCGACACCAGCCCTGGGCTTGGGTATTTAGCTGAATAAAAAGGAAAAAAGACCAGCAAAGCTCTGGCATTTCCATGTCTGCTTCCTGCTCGGCAGAGATGTGAGCCAGCAGCCTCCCGTTGCTACAGACAGGAGTGGTCCTGGTGCAGTGCCTTCCCTGCTGTGATTGGCTCTGTCAAGTCCAGAGGAACTTCTCATCAGTATATTGCCTAGGTATTCTGTTCACAGCAACGGCAAAGTGGCACACACAAGCTGTTAGTTTATATTAAACTAATTAAGTTTGAAACCAAACATAAGCACTATTATAACAAAGGTAAATTCTCCCATCCTCTGCCACAAATTCTTCAAGAACATACAGAGAAATTCCAACTTGATTGTAAATTGCAAAAAAAGCAAAAAAAAAAAAAAAAAAAAAAAAAAAAAAAAAAAAAAAAGCGACTAACATGTGCTTTGTGCCAGAGAGTAACCAGTGATTATCTAATGGCCACCATGATAGAAAGTCAAAGTGGAATACCTAAGAGATGTGCGGGTCGGGGCAATTCTAGGGAAGCAGACAAAGGGAGGACACTGTCCAGCTGCTGCGCTGCCTGGGAGTTCCTCGTCCTGGTGCACAGCAGGTGGTATTCTATAACTGAGAGATGAGTAACGAGAAGGCGGCACACAGTTATAAGCTACTTCGAGAAGGAATATAGAATCAAATATTTATAAGATGATGTATGCAGTGGGAGAATATCTAGAAGACTATTTTAGAAATTACACACACACACAAACACCGTGTGTGCTCGCGCGCGCACGCACACCAAATGCAGAAAGTCTCTGGACCAGTTTAACAAGAAGCCAAATCGCTGAAGAAAAAAGGTTATGTCGCTGAAAACGGGGTGAAAATGAAGAGAAGCCAGGGAGGAAATGGAAGTGGGTGAGGTTACTGAGCAGGTATTTTACTACTGCTTGATTTCATGTGCACGGGCGTTTTCCCTGCCTGTATGTCAAGGTAGGAAACTTGTGTGACTGGTGTTACTGGAGTTACAGTCCGTCGGGAGCTGCCACGTGGGTGCTGGGAATTGAATCTGCCCCCCC
>NC_022010.1:59157477-59167375 GCF_000317375.1 Microtus ochrogaster
TGCCTTCTGATCCTGCCCATCTCTGTATGTCCCCACACCCACCCCATCTTCCCTCTGCCCTTGTAACCTGTCCTCCAAAACAAACCAAAATTTAAAGAAAAAATTAAAACCCAAACTAAACATAACAGCAACAACAAAGCAAAACAAACAAACAAAACGAAATGAAAAAGAATCTCCTCGTGGAAGCTGTAGTCTGACCACTGAGTCCCGCAGTTTTCTCTTTGGTCCTTTCATCTCCTCTTTAAGTGTTCATTGCCACGAATCCTTGGTCTCAGATGCCTGACCAGACCCCAGGCATCTGCACGTTCCTCGGTAGTAAAGGGGCCCACGGACACCAACTCAAAACCAGACTGCTGTAGAGTCACAGACCCAGACAAGTCCTTTGGTAGCAACCCTGGCCTGGACAACAGCGTGGTTCCCGATAACAGAGACGTCCACTCAGATCAACATGACCCCGGCAGCAGCACAGCCCCTGCTCACGCACATAACCACAGGTTGTGGCCTAGACCCCGGACATGCTGGTGGCCTCTGGTGGCAACATGGGCCATGAACATCAACACTGACCCAGGCTGTGGCAGGACCACAGACACAGACATGATCCTAGACCATGGCCCCGGCTCAGATGTCACCAGGTTCTGGTCATATAGATAGGCCCAGCCCCCATGGCAGCAGGGCCCTTGGTCGCCAACCTGGCTCAAGGCGTCTGCCCAGACCACAGGCCTCTACAGTGGCAATATGAGCCACAGACATCACCTGATGCCTCAGCTGCTTCAGGGTTTGGTACCAAGATTGGCCCTTGGCAGTAGCTCAGGCCCAGAAATGACCCCGGACACAGGTGAGTAGCCTGTTCCTCACCACCATCGCCTCTTCAGATCTGCCTCTCTCCCTAGCCCATGAAGTGCTCCACCTGTCTTCTACCTCCCCACCCTGTACCCGCTCACCACAGTGGTGTCTGTGGTGATTGCCTGGTGCCATGGGTGCCAGGTGGCACTTTGTTGAGACCTGCCCCAACCAGCCTTATGGCATGGCACGGAGCTGTGACTGTTGCTGTGTTGCGGCCCGGGGTTAGAGTCCCCAGGAGGCTCCTAAATGAGTTCTGCCTCCTTCAGCCTCGTGGCATGGCTCTGAGCTGTTGCTATGTTGGAACCCTAGAGCGACCTTGAATTCTGATTCTCTCGTCTCCGCATCCCTAGATACGTGCCACCATGCCTCGTTTACATGGTACTTGGAGTTGAGCCCAGCACTTCCTATATGCTAGGTAAGAACTCTAGAAGCTGAGCTACAACCCCAGCTGTCTACAGTGGGTGACTCCTGGACTGAAGCTTCCGGATCTGCACAAGTGACCTCGGAGGGCCCTCAGGAAACCACCCTTTTCATTTGTGTGGGACTCTCTTCATAGCCAAATACAGAAGGCTTAGGAAGCAAGTTTTATTGATTAGCTTTCGCTACCAGCTTGATACAGTCCAGAGTTATCTGAAGGAGTCTCAATTGGAGGATTGCTTCAATCTGATTGACCTCTATGCATGTCGGAGGGACATTTTCCTTTTTTAATTCCTAACTGGTTTGAGAGGGCACACCACCATGGGCAATACTACCCCTAGCCATAAGAAAACTGGCTAAGCAGAAGCAAGGGAGCAGGCCAGTAAGCAGCTTGAATCCCCAGTTCTTGCTATTGCTTGAATCCCTGCCCCTACTTGCCTTGGTGATGGATTGTGACCTGGAAGATGAAGTAAAGACTTGCCTCCCTGAGCAGGGTGCTTGTTGCAGCCACAGAGAACAAAGTGGGACATGAGGTGAATGAATCGGAGACCAAAGGAAGCAGTTCCCGGTGCTTTCTGAGTGTCTGTGTGGTTACGGTCCTTCACTGCGCTGCAGTTTAACCCTACGGTTTAAAATACATCTGATGAATAAATGAAAAACTGGAGTGTGCTGCCAGGGGGAACAGTGAGGAAGCCTCAGAAGACAGCTCGGCAATCGTGACATGAAGTTGTTGTAGACAAAAGTTGACAGCTGCACAATACTTTCCAGTGAAAAATATTTCATGATTTAGTCACATGAAAAATGGTGATTTCAGAGATCAGAAGGGCACTGAGGAAATAGACAGCAGAACTGAGGAATTCCATGTCTTTGCTTCTGTTCTGTGTCTGTTGCCTGTGTTGTTTTTCAGCTAAGGTGGTGACTAGCCCATTCTTCTCCATCATAGCATTTGCCAGAGCCAACGCTGATGGCACTTCCTGATCCGGTAGCCACAATAGAATCTAACAGCCCGGTTTCTGCTCTCATTCCTCTTCCGTTCATGATGAGTCTCTAGGAATTTGAAAGTCTATGGTTAAGAGTTTACCAGCTGTGATTTCCCTGTGCCGGAGGGCCAAGGTAAGCTAATACAAGATTTCCTGTGTCATCTGCTTCTACCTCCCTAACTCACAACTTTCCCCACCTTTTCATTGGCAGTGTTCCTGCTGTTGACTGTAGCTTTGCCTAAACCATTATTTGTCATGAGGACTGAGGAGCTACTGAGCAGCATCTGACTTCATTTCCTGCTCACTTTCTGCTCCGTGCATGGTCCCTAGTGACCGAATGGCTTGACTTGTCTTGGGATGATCTTGTACCTGGTTACAAACCCCAGTGTGTACACTTTCCTTGGGACTGAGATCTGTACCTATAAACCACAGTTAGAACACAAGCATCATTCTTAATCAAACAATCTGTATCCTCAATTCAAACTGAAAAGGCAGTATTCTATGGATGGGGGTTGTGTGTAAACATGGAGTTTTTACATTATATAATAACAGAATTATGGTAAATTTTGAGGTTAAAAACCAGAAAAGAAGATGAAAATCAATAAAAAACAATAATCTGCACAAGGGGGAGGTTCCTCAGTGGGCAAAATGCTGACTGTGTTGACTGTAGAGCCATAAAGACCTGAGTTTTATCTTCATCACTCACAAAACAAAAACAAACAAACAAAAAACCTCCAGGCCTGGGGACATATACTTGTGCTCCTCAGTATTGGTAAGGTAAATTCAATCCACAGAACACACATAAAAAAGAGAGCTGGAGAGAACCAACTCTACAAAGATATCCTCTGACCACTACACATGCCGCCTACATACTTCCCACACACAGTAATAGTTTCATTTTAAATATATAGTCTCTTATGTCCATGACTGGGTCATATCTTCCGAAATAGAGGGCACATAGCCTGTATTGAGAAGAGATGTAAAGGGATATTGCATTGGGCATATCACCCACTGCAGCCAACCAAACATAAATGTACGTTGTGTTCTTTGTCTCTACTTTTCCTGGCAAACATGGGATGACTCTTCATATGAAGATCACCAACTATCTGTATCTTAGTGTCTGGTAGGGATGAGAGGGTTAAACTGTGAGAGCTACTGGTGAAAATGCCTTGCGCATCCATGAGCAGAGTGGGTGCTAACAGCTCTTTGGTTACTTTCAGGCAGAACTGGCATTGGAAGGTTTATAAACTTCCTGGGGAAAGATCAAGATGGGCTTGAGACTGTCTCCAAGCACTTCCGCCTCTACTGCAATGGAAGACAGCCAGACTGTTGACCGCAGACTGCTACACACATCTTATCCAGGACAGTCTGGACAGTGGAACTGAAGTAGCTGAGAGATACCCTCCCAGCTCTTAGTGAGCATGTCACATGCAGTAAAGTAGACAGGAGGCCTTCCCCAAGCACCAGCTGTTAGCTTCAGTTTTTATCATAACTGAAATGGCACTCTGAACGTAGCATTCATAGCTTCCACTAAGATTTTCACAGATGTACCATTGCTTTTTGGTTCTTGCATTATGTAGGTCTCTGTAGAATACAACATGATCATTAAATTGAAAGCATATCTCTATACCTAAAGGTTCACAACAGGGCTTGCATGCATGTTTTCTTGCACACATAATCTGCGTCTTGAAGTACAAATACATTATCTGAGCTGACTCTCCAGTGTTCAGCATTCTTGGATTGAGCATACTTTTGCCCAATGTGTTTGTTGGTTCCTGGCTCCATGGGCATCTGTAAATTCCAGTCACTTAGAATTACTATTCCAGTTGGAGGTTTGAGCAGAAGAGCAGACAGGCAGGCTGTGCATCAACAAGCATTTGACATTTTAAATGCTCCTGATATTATAGCATTGACATTTCATCTTTCATATCTTTTCCCTCCAAAATGAAATAATGAATGGAATTTCTTGACACGTTAGAACTTTTTAAGATTTGCATCCTCTGTCTTAAGCAGGCCCATTAGCATGTCTGTCAATGAATGCTTTCTTATGGAAACACCTCAGAGGCTTCCAAGACCACATGCAAACCATCTTTGTGTCAAAGGCTTCCTGATTATGCTTTCATATTCAAATGAGAGCTAGAGCACCCCACTTGGGGAAACTGAAGAGACAAGACTTGCCTGTCTCTTCTACTTAACTAATATCAATGCGGATAGAGGTGAGGATGAAGGTTTAAATGAGAGATAAAGGACAGTTAAAAATGAACTATAAGGAATAGAAATATTTTAGAGATTTTCTTTTATGAAATATTCTGCAAAAGTCTCCTATAATGTCCATACTACATAATAAATAATAACGATATGAAATAATTACAGGTAAAATAACGTGAGGAAAATCACTGTAACCATAAGATGAAATTCTTCTACTTCGTGGTAAAATGCAGACGACCTATTGGACTGTGTGCACCCTGGCATTGGAAGGTAAAAGGGAAATGCTATTATAAGAGTGAGAATATCAGCAAGAAAAACAAACAATCACAGAAAGTTGCTGCCTTGTCAGATGACAGAGTGTATCAAATTGTCTAGGATTCCATGAATCCCAGAGATTTGTAAACACAATGTTTCAGGTGATGTTAAAGTAGCTGATTTTATCTTTAGCAAGAAGACAGCGGGCCACAGAGCTAACGGGGCAAAAGATGGACTCAGCTATAGTTGCTGGACTGCTGAAATAAGGTGGGCAGGAGTCACGCCAGTCTGCCTGCTGCTGAGGTTCCTCCTAGCACACCTGTGGTGGGCTGAGTTGGGTAGAGGATACCCTAGCAAAGGAGAAAGGTGGTCAGGTGCTCCCAGGTCAGCCTCACAGGCTAAGACTGAGAGTTTGCCCTGTAGTGGGGTGGGGGTGATCAAGTAGGTTCAATAGAATCCTATGGCTACCCAGAGCTACAGGCTAGCAGCATCTAAGCCTGCTTCACTCCCAGCCTTTTCTGTCCACCTTGCATGCCAAACCCTGGGGTCTCGGTGCTTTCTTGGCTCCAGGATCCATCCTAGATCTCCTCAGCACCTCTTCCCTTGGAATCATGACTGGCTTACAAAGTTCACTGAGATTCCTTTCCAGGTTTTCTTAGGTGCCACCTCTTGGGTTTCTGAAGTCTATTTAGTGTGCAGTACCGAAGGTTCGCTGAGGTCTAGATCTCCTAAACTGATTAGAAGCATCTGTGGAGAGGCAAAGGGGCACTCACTGTCCATCACAAAGGATAGCTTCATGCTGTCAGTGAGGAGGGCCCATAGAGTGCACAGAGAACTCCTCAGCTGGCTTCCTAGAAACTGTTCTGGTGAGTAAGGACAGAGAAAAGTTCCTAGAACTTGTTTTTGTCAAAAAAAAAAACCAAACAAACAAAAAAAAAAACCAACAACAAAAAACCCAAACCAAAACAACACAAAACCAAACCCACAAATTAAATGCATTTCTTAACTTTTCATGAGAGCAGGCCTATGAAGATAAGTTTGAATTTATGGATACAAAAATTAAGCTAGTTCATGATTAGAGCATGATTGCACCTCCCCCAACTCTGCATCTCTTATAAATCCGCACCCCCATTCCACCCCTCCCACCCCCAGACACCATCCCACTTCTCTATGTTCCCACCTCAGCCGCACTGCCCCATGCTGTCTGCAATTTAGCTTTGGGGATACAGAGTCTCAGGAAACACCCCTGATCTCCATGTGATTTCATGCTGCTTTCATGATCCAGGATCTGTTAATTGTGTTCTTGTTGTGACCAGATGCTGGCAGGAAGCCACTAAGGAAGAAAAGGCTTACAGTCTGACAAGATGCAGACCATCATGGCAGAGAAAGCACAACAGCAGGAACAGGCACTGATCCTACTGTGATTGCAATATGGGATGCAGAGACCAGACAGGAAGTAGGCCCTCCCCATAGTGACTCATTTCCTCCAGAGAGGCTCTGCTTCCACAAGCTTCCACAAGCTTCCACAACCTTCCATAATAGCACCTGTTGTAGGAGACTGCTTGTTTGTTCCTGGCTACCCAGACTCGAAATAACCATGCAGAAACTGTATTAGTTAAATAACTGCTTGGCCTATAAGCTCTAGCTTTTTATTGGCTAATTCTTACTTCTTAATTTAACCCATTTTCATTAATCTGTGTATCGCCAAGTGGCTTACCAACAAGGTTCAGGTTCATCTATTCTTAGCGGCAGCTACATGGCATCTCTCTGACTTGGCCTTTCTCCCAGCATTTGGTTTAGTTTTCCCCGCCTAGCTCTACTTTGCCCTATCACAAGCCCCAAACAACTTCGTTATTAACCAATGGTATTCACAGAATACAGAGGGGAATCCCACATCAAACACCAACAGCTTTGAATCAAGTGCTCAAACACATGAGCCTATAGACAGCTTTTGATTTTCAAAACAGTACACATGTTTTAAAGTATTTTTTTTCAGATTATAAGCATTAAGCAGAGCCTACTGCCCAGTGACTTAATGTTTATCCAATGTGATTGGAGTTTAACTAGAACTCTAAGAGATGCATTTTTTTTTTTTTTGGTTCTTGAATAGCAGCTTCCCAAGAGCTTCCATGTGTATGAAGGGTTCCTGGTGTATGAGAGAGTCCAAAGTGCCCTTAATTACCCTCTGACCTCCATTTATCAAAGAGCAGTGACCCAATTAAATGCACATTACTACTCAATAAGAACCTAGATTTTTCAATGCATTTGCTTATCTTATTACCATAGTTCATCGGTGCCTTCAAAGGAGATCATACTTGAAAAGGAGAAAATTGAAAATGATGATATTAAGGGATCTGATAACATTTGTTTTATGAAAATGACACTTACAAAAAACAATAATTGTTTCCCTGAAGTTTCTATAGAGGTGAAGATATACAGGAAGCTTGGTTCATTGGTCCAATAGGTGGAGAGGTAAAGGAGGAGAGTTGGCAGGAATGAAGAGGCAGTTAGCCTAAGACCAGGACAAGCAGTGATTCAATGTCTTCTCCACCCAGGTCAGTGACTGGTAACCAGCTGCCCCACAGTTAAGGCTTGGCTCCTCCCAGAACCAACAAAGAGCATTCCAAACCCAGAGTGTTATCAACTGCAGGTAGGAAACAGAAAGTGGTTAAGGTAGTGACAGGGGTACATTCATTTTTCTTTCCAAAATGAATTGGAATAAAAGTAATTGGAGAAATATTTAAGAAAAAAAATATGCTTTGTGTAAAATAGATCTCATGGTTGAAAAACAGTCATTTAAAGCACTATGTAGTACATCAGAGAAATAACATGAGGGCTGGAAGAAGTGGCTTTCGTCTCCCCAAACTTATATTAGAATAACCTTTAAAAGTGAAAATGAAATACAGGAAAGCCCTGACATTTAAAACCAAGCTAAGGCTTTATGCTTGCTAGGGAAATCTAAATCATTAAAACCCAGTGGACAGGGAATAGATTTTTCAATATTCAGAGTTTGTTCCTGGGGACAGCTTGTAACTAGACAAAACTAGATGCTCAAATTAAACCACCAGTCAGAAAACTTCCTCAGTAAGATGACTGACAACACTGGGGAAAGTACGTAGGACGGTAGAATTGCTCTGTGGAGAGAGAACTGGGCTGAGCCCCAAATCTGGGTTCTTCTGACCTTTGACCCTGAGTCTTGGTCTTCTTGTTTCTAAAGTAAAATGATAATCTCTGAGGTTCCTCCTCTTCTGATGGTCCGATAGTTTGACTCAATGGGACATTCACAGTGTAAAGTATAATGCAAATTCAAGAACAATAATTTGTTCATGTTTGAATGAAATTGCAAAGCCACAGTATTGGGTTTCATTTGGTTGGTTTTTCTGTTTCTTTGTTAGTTTGGTTTTTGCTGTTTGTTTGTTTTTATAATCCTTTAAATTTTTAATTAGCTAATTAATTTTCATTTGTTTATCTATTCTTTATGAGTTTCAAAAAAAATATATTTGTCGCCAGGCAGTGGTGGCTCACGCCTTTAATCCCAGCACTCAGGATGCAGAGGCAGGCAGATCTCTGTGAGTTCGAGACCAGCCTGGTCTACAAGAGCTAGTTCCGGGACAGGCTCCAAAGCTACAGAGAAACCCTGTCTCGAAAAAAAAACATGTCCTTTCCATTCCCTAACTCTTCCCAGATCCTTTCCTACTTCTTACTTACCCAATTTCATGTTCTTTTTCTTTTTTAAAAACCAAAGGAGAAAGAAAAGACATGCAGTCTGATTTGTGTTGGTCAACTACTCCTGAGCATAAACCTGCCCTGGAGTGCGGCTGATATATTCAATGTCACTCCATTAAGGAAAACGGATCTTCCCTCTCTGAGCAGGTATCATTTGGGACTAGCTTCTTGCCTAGGAGTGGGGCTTCATGCCTACTTCCACACTATGCTGGGACACTTTTGGGTTTACCTTGTACAGGTCTCCTGAATGCTGCTATGAGCTCATGTGTGCACCTGCCCTGTTGTGTTTGGAAAATACTCTCTTTCTACCCCTTCTTCTTTAGAGATTCCCAGAAACTTATTTCAATGTTTTAGACTCTTGTGGTCAATGAGTTTTTGCTACTTAAGAGCTCTGTACCTGAAGCTGCTGGTTGCTATCCCTATACACAACTCTGCTTTGCTCTCTATTGTGTATGGAATGCTAAGTGAGTGACAGGCTGTCTACACTGAAGTCACCTGGAAATCTTTTCCACAATAAAAGAGAAAATGCATCACCCGAATATGCAATGTGATTCCAATGCTTGACCACCACACGTTCTTTGTGAGAACCCCATCCTTTGGTTGCCATGGAAATGACCAGAGTACATCCACACTCTATTTCTTGGCATTGACCTTTAAAGGACATTGAGACCATGGAGTCATGAATATTTCTTTTGTAAGATAGAGGAAAAAATTGCAGATGCATTTGTTTGCATTTATCCCTATATGTGTGACTCTATTAACTTATTTTTGGCAAAAAATATATCTAAGCTTCCATATTGATGAAGTCAGATTAAAATGCTTATACAATTACTGTAAGGGTGACATGAGATAGCATGTCTCCATCAGCAGGGACTTGGCAGGCTGTCATTGTGTTCTTAGCAAACATCATATCTATAAATATTAGAATCTTTGAGTTCTCAAGTCGAAGCTATGGGTGCCTCCCAAGGAACACTTCCTCATTTGGGCAGGAAGCCATCTGCAGACTTGTCCTGGACACTTTAATCTCTTGTTTTGAGCCATTTTCACTGGTCTCTAGTGAGCTCTGAGGAAACAATAGCCTGATAACTGGGATCTCTGGATATACAAAACATTTTAAATGTCAACAGCCTCCAAGCTATCACTTGCCCACATATTTAAGTTGCTCCCTGTGCTCTTCAAGTGGTAATAAGTCCTCCCTCACTTTTAGGAAAAAATCTTTGAACAGGATGCCACTCTTGGCTTCTCTTCCAGCATGGGTGTCCAGACCACTAATTCTTACCATTGTCATATGATTTCATTTCTACAATATCCTGGGCACAAGTCTTTCCAAGAGACTTAGCTTATCATTTATTTATTGAATGATTTATTTATCTATTTCTTCATAGGATGTGTTTCTCCAGATGGAAGCATGACTTTTTCTCTCATCCTCTTCAAGCTTTTGATCAGCTGTTACATTAATGGGGTTTTTC
>NC_022010.1:59175107-59191890 GCF_000317375.1 Microtus ochrogaster
TATGAGTCAAAAGGGGACAGTGAGGCCGAAGTGGGGAGGGTTCTGGCTGAATGGTGGGTGAGATAGGAAGAAAGATGCAGTATGCAGGGAGTAGAGGCCCTGCAGAGAGCCCAGGAAGGATAGGAGGATGGGGAACTTCTGAATTCCCTGTCCCGGGCTGCAGCCACGGGGGTCAGACACTCACCCCAATGTCGGCTCCCCTGATGCCAAAAGATCAGGTCTCCTTGCTGGATGCTTGGCTCATAGACCTTGCATGTATATTTTAAGATGATTATGTGGATTTTCTTCTTCATTCTGTGGATATAGCAAATTGTCTTTTGGGAAAAAAATGTTGGCAATGCAAGTAAGAGTACTTGCTGTGTGAACCTGATGACTTGAGTCTTATCCCCAGAACCCATAGTGGCCAGAGAGAAAAGTGACTCCCCAAAGTTGTTCTTTAAACTTGGTCTACATGGTAGATGCCTGGAATTGGACTCTCCTACAAACTAATATTAATAAAATAAAATAAAATAAAATAAAATAATGTTTTAAGATGTTGAGAATTCTGATGTAGAAGGGATATGCCTCTAGGTGGGACCTATCTGTAATAAGTAAAAACTAGCATCAAGTTGAATGGGGAAAATGGAAGGATTCCTAAGATCTAGAACAAGACAAAAGCCCTCACTTTTACTACAGCATTCACTATCATTTTGAAACTAGAACTATCAGGTAAGAGAAAGAAACAAGACTTTTAAGTTAACAAGGTGATGTCAAACCTTCACTGCAGGTGACATGATCTCTACTCAGGAAACCCCAAGATTTCCACCAAACTCTAGTAGAACTAATAAATACACCAACTTTGCCAGACACAAAGCCAACATATAAAACCAGCAGTGTTGCCATAGGAAACTAGTGAGTTATCTGGAAGAGAAACCAAGAAAGCAAGCACAGCTACAAAGCTACAAAGAGAGATAGACTACCCAGGAGAAATTAGATTAGAAGAAGTTATAAAACACTGATGAAAGAAATTGAATAGACAAAAGATGGAGGTAATATAAACATTAAAAGACTAGTAGATTCCATAAAGGTAAAATGTCAGCACTATTGACAGAATCTAAAGATTCAATATTATCTATCTCAAAGTACCAATGGCGTTCATTATAGAAACAAGAAAGACAATTAGAAAATTAGCTAGAACACCCCTGTCCTTCCACTGCCCCCAACAAAACATAAACAGCTAATGATATCTTACAATAAAGAACAAAGTTAGAGACAAGCATATTGGTAGACATCTAAAATTAAAACATTAGAGAGGTGGAGGAGGGAGGGTTGCCTTAGTTTAAAACCAACCTGGCCTAGAGAGTGAGGCTCTGGCTCCAAATGAAAAAAAAGGAAATGAGTGAGAGAAAGAGAAAGAGAAAGAGAGAGAGATATTAAAAAATATTTATTTTAGCTTCAAATATATGACAAAGCCATATTCATTAAAACATCATAATCTTGGGTTCTATGAAAAGATTAACAAATTTGAAAATTACAATAAAAAGAAAAAAGAGAGATGGAGAGGGGAGTCTATAGATAGGTATGAAATAGTGAAAGTATTAATTTTAAAAAGGAACAATAGAAACAGAAGACTTAAATTAATAGAATTGGAAATGAAAAGGACATGTCACAACAGATTCAAAGGGAACTAAGAAAATACTTTGAAAAACTTTCTGCTCCAACATGTTAGAAAATCTGGAAGAAATAGATAAATTCTTAAATGCATATGACTTTCTGAAGATAGAAATCCAGAGGATAGAAGCAATATAAGCAGAGCCATGACAAGCAATGAGGCTGAAGCAGTAATTAAGTCTTCCATGAGGAAAAGCCTGGGGCTTAATGAATTTGCTGCAGAATTCTACCAGATTTCAAGGAAGATCCGATTCTAAGAAATTAAAAAACAACTAACAGTATCAAACTCATTCTACAAGCCCAGTATATCCTTGATACACTTTGATACCCAAACTTCATAAATATACAACAAAAAAGAAAACTGAAGAATAATCTCTCCGATAGATATAAATTATCAACCAAAACTAAAAGTCAAGTTCAAAATCACATTAAGAAGCTCATACACCTGAACAACTTGTTTTTTCCCCAGGGATGCAAAGTTAATATAATGTTCACAAATTAATAAAGGAAATAAATTACATGAATAAAATTAAATAAAGAAATCACTAAGCCATCTCTACAGATGCGGAAAAGTCATTTGACAAACAAAGTTCATGTACCTTCATGAGAAAAGTTCCAAAGAAGTTAGGAATAGAAGGATTATACCATCACACAATAAAGGCTATATAGGGAAAACCTATAGCCAATATTATATTAAGTGGTATAAAATTGAAAGCTAATGATATTATTTAAATAAGTGAAAGTAGAATTACCACTTTCTCCAATGATACTGCCTGTGAGTGTGTATCCAAGGGAGTCAGCATCCTGTCTCAGAGGTGCTTGCACATGCACGTTTAATATTGCTCTCACAATAGTGAGGAAGCCCGGACGTCCACCAACTGGTGAATGGATAAAGAAAATGTCAAGCATAAATACAATGAAAATTTTATTCAGCCATAAAGAAAAACAAGATTGTGTAATCTGCAGAAAACTTAACATTTTATTAAGTGAGGCAACTCAAGCTTAGAAAGACCAACATCACATGTTCTCTCTGAATCACAGATCCTAGGTTCTGTTAACTATATGCATCAACATGGGAATAATGTGGGTAACATTACAATATGGGTAACAGTCAGAACCCTGGAAAGGAGCCATGAGACTAGAAAGTACTTAGTTAAGGGATGTGGTGGAAAAGACAATAGAACAAAATAGAAAAGTGAATGTTGGAGCAAAGGGTACAGCAAGGAAACTGAGGGCTCTGGGATAGGAGAGCTGTCATTAAAAGGACATCAGATAATCGATGGGGAGACTGTGGGGGAGAAAAGCAACCTTGAACGCCATTGAGAAGAATGGCTATTATGGAATCAATGTGAAGGTTCCTTAGAAAATTGAAATACAAAGGCCATATGTCCAGCAGTTCCGTTACTGTGCAAATGACCAATGTAAATGAAATTACTTCCCCAAAGAATAATCTGCATTCTTATGTCCCTTGCAACACTATTTACCATAACTGAGAAATGGGAACAATCAAAGTTTCCATTAACAGACAAATGGATGAAGGCAACCAGGAACACACACACACACACACACTTAAATATTATTCAGCCATCAAAACTTGTGAAATCCTCTTATTTATGCCATGATGTAACTGGAGCTCATCACGCAACCAAAATAAGCCAGACAGAAAAACAAGTATCTCACAATGCCATTCCTATATAAAATATAAAGTGTTGATTGCACACAAGTCAAGAGTTGAATGAGCCTGTGGAGTGGAAGGAAGGGAGACAGGGATGAGGCAAGGTAATTACTGTGCGCTAAGTGACAGTTCTGTGCGAGATTGCATAGTAGGGCAACGGCAGACCACAGCGATGTATTGTATACTTCAAAATGCTACCAGAAAGGATTTTAGACTTCTTACCACATAGCATGCAAGCTGTTTGGAGCTATAGACACGTTAAATCTTATTTAAACATTATACACCATAAGCCAGACCCAAAAAGAGGAACATGGATGTACTCACTCATATTTGGTTTCTAGCCATAAATAAAGGACATTGAGCCTATAATTCGTGATCCTAAAGAAGCTAAATAAGAAGGTGTACCCAAAGAAAAACATATAGTTATCCTCCTGGATATTAACCTTCATCAGGCGATGAAAGGAGACAGAGACCCACATTGGAGCACCGGACTGAAATCTCAAGGTCCAAATCAGGAGCAGAAGGAGAGAGAGCACGAGCAAGGAACTCATGACCGTGAGGGGTGCACCCACACACTGAGACAATGGGGGTGTTCTATCGGGAACTCACCAAGGCCAGCTGGACTGGGTCTGAAAAAGCATGGGATAAAACCGGGCTCTGAACATAGCGGACAATGAGGACTACTGAGAAGTCAAGAACAATGGCAATGGGTTTTGATCCTACTGCACGTACTGGCTTTGTGGGAGCCTAGGCAGTTTGGATGCTCACCTTACTAGACCTGGAAGGAGGTGGGCGGTCCTTGGAATTCCCACAGGGCAGGGAACCCTGACTGCTCTTAGGGATGATGAGGGAGGGGGAGTTGATGGGGGGAGGGAAATGGGAGGCGGTGGCGTGGAGGAGACAGAAATCTTTAATAAATGAATAAATAATAATAAATAATAAAAATAAACATTATACACCTTAAACACACCTCACAACACAACTTGGTGCCATATTTATGTACTCCATCAGTTTAATTTAACTTAAGGATGAATAAGTAAAATAAGAGCACAGCTTTTGCGTTCTTCTACTCTGTGTTCATTGTGCCCCATCCTTACATCATTCCGTGTGCTTGTTCCTTAATTATGCATCTCCACTTCTTTCTATAGAATTCTTGCATTTCTGTTTATCAAGGTACCTCCAGCACTTTCCATCTGCCACACAGTAGATACTCACCAGATATATGATAAGCAAAACTTGCCTATGATCACACATTGACAAAATAACAGAGCGAAACAGATCTTCTTGCTCTTCTCCGGGATCCCAATTTCCTGCCATCTGTCCCCTCATTATGTCACACAAGTCTGAACAGCAAAAATATTTTTCTATTATCCTTCAAATTAATTTCCAGAGAACCCCAAATAATCCAACTAGTACTGCTACTTAAAATCATTTCTAAAAAGGCTTTTAAACAGTTTTTTGATCACATAAGAAAGTCATCATGTTATATTATTATCCAAGATGCTCTTTTTGCTGTTTTGATGATGCATTTTCTCACCAAAATGGCACTTTTTTGTCTGGTCACCTAACTTGACTGCAGATGATCTCTGACTATTTAAAGAAATCAAATCACAATCTATTCTTAAAAATAAAATGGTAAGGCTGGAGAGATGATTCAAAGGTTAAGAGTATTTATTGTGGCCTCATTGAGTTACTTACCTCGACTCTTAGCTGTTGGGAACAGTAACAGGGACCTGGTGTCTGCTCTGTCACCTCGCCTTCTAACCTCGCCATAGCTAACATGCGTGAATGCATCTTCATCCATGTTGGCCAGGTTGATGTCCAGATGGACAATGCCTACTGGGAACTCTACTTCCTGGAACATGGCATCTGGCCTGATGGACAGATGCCAAGTGACAAGACAATTGAGGGAGGAGATGTCTTCTTCATCTTCAGTGAGACAGATGCTGGCAAGCCTGTGCTCTGGGCAGTGTTCGTAGACCAGGAACCCACAGTTATTGATGAGTTTGCACTGGTACCTACCGCCAGCTCTTCCATCCTAAACAACTCATCATAGGCAAGGAAGATGCTGCTAATAATGATGCCCATGGCCACTACACCATTGTCAAGAAGTTCATTGACCTTGTCTCCAATAGAATTAGCAAACTGGCAGACCAGTACCCAGGCCTTCAGGACTTCTTGTTTTTCCACAGCTTTGGCAGGGGAACTGGCTCTGGGTTCATCCCCCTGCTGATGAAGAGGCTCTCTGTTGATTACGGAAAGAAGTCCAAGCTGGAGTTCTCCATCTACCCAACCCCCAAGTTTCCACCACTGTGGTTGAGCCCTACAATTCCATCCTCACCACCCACACCACCATGGAACACTCTGATTTTGTCATCATGGTAGACAATTAGGCCATCTATGACATCTGTTGTAGAAACCTTGATATTAAGCACCCCACCTACACTAACCTTAACTGTCTTATTAGTCACATTGGGTCTTCCATTGCTGCTGCCCTCAGATTTGATGGAGCTCTAAATGTTGACCTGACAGAATTCCAGACCAACCTGGTACCCTACCCTCACATCCACCTTCCTCTGGCCACATATGCCTCTGTCATCTCTCCTGAGAAAGCCTACAATGAGCAGCTTTCTGTAGCAGAGATCACCAATGCCTGCTTTGAGCCAGCCAACCAGATGGTGAAATGTGACCTTCGGCATGGTAAATACATGGCTTGCTGCCTGCTGTAGCATGGTGATGTGGTTCCCAAAGATGTCAATGCTGCCCTTGCCACCAACAAGACCAAGTGCAGCATCCAGTTTGTAGACTGGTATCCTACTGCTTTAAGGTTGGCATTAATTACCAGTCTCCCACTGTGGTACCTGGTTCAGAGAGCTGTTTGCTTGCTGAGTAACTCCACAGCCATTGCTGAGGCCTGGGCTTGCCTAGATCACAAGTTTGATCTGATGTATGCTACACATGCCTTTGTGTACTGGTATTGGCTGAGGGTATTGAGGAGGGGGAGTTCTCTGTGGCCCGTGAATACATGGCTGCCCTAGAGAAGGATTATGAGGAGGTTGGTGTGGATTCTGTTGAAGGAGAAGATGAGGAAGGAGGAGAGAAATACTAATCTGTTCTTTCAGCCCCTGGATCATGTCAAACTCTCAGAACCTCAGCTTCAACATTAGTTGGCAGCCACTGATGCTGTCATATTAACATCATTCTGTGATCATGTCTTTTCCTTTTCCATGAGTCCCTGTATGGTTAGTTCAGTATGGTTAGTTATGTTCCAAAGTAAAAGCTTTTTTTTTTTTTTTAATTCTTATTGTACTTGCAGAAGACTCAGATTTGATTCCCAGGACTGGCTGTTGTGTCAGAGGCTCACAGCTGTCTTTAATTCGGGGATATCTGAGCCAGACTTTTGGCTTCTGGCTTCTGTGGGCACCTACACGCATATGCGTGTTTATGTACACACATATGTACACACATCAACACACATAATTGAATAAAATGAAACTAAAAAATAATGACTTGTTACCATCAAATAAAGAATAAAGATAAGAAACTCATTCATTAATATGAAGGAGAATCATTGACTTGAGTGTGTGTGCATGTGTGTGTGTTTTAATCTGTCACAAAACTAAATTCCTATGCCAGCAATGCTGCATAATTATTCCATGTAAGTATTTTGCTGGTGTATTTATATAAATTATCTGACTAAATTTGCATGTAAAATTTGTTCTGAAAAAAAATTATAACACGATTAAATTGAACTTAAACCAGTGTATGATTAGAACAGTTAACTATAAAGGCATAGGCAGATTTGTCAGCAAAATACCAATACTTCAAAGATCAAAAGGGCAGAAAATTTACAAAGAAAAAAAATAAAACTGATCTTCAAGGCCACGGACATTAGACAAATGATACTAATTAAAACGTAACAATAATTTTACATGTCAAATTTAATGTTAAAAATAAGATTTGACATTGAAGGAAGTGGGAAAGCAGATGTAAGAAATTCTTCATACCAGTTGTTCAGTTTCTGTAAGTCTAACATTAGTTTTAAATGTTAAATGAAAGAGTGAGTGCTTTGTTTAGCTTTCACTGTCTTTTTAGCTTGCTCCACATCACTGTTGCATTGTCATAATCAGTCTTGGCATCTGGCATTTGCATCTTCATCATGATTTTCTTGGCTAGTACTGATCGTGTTTCTATAGACAATGTAAAATCAATTTGTCAATTTCCACAAAATTGCTTCTGGGATTTTCTGCTAGAACTCCACTGGATCGTCGATGAGCTTGAGAGAACTAGTCATGAAAGATGAACACTGCCGCAACAAAGTGCTGCCTGCACGGCCCAGTGCTAAGTTCCAGGAGTGCACCCCTGCTCAGCCAGCACTAACGAGTGAATTACACTGATCAGGGTTGGGATTTATTCTGATACACGTGCCATGTTTGGAATATCCTTTTTGACAACAAAATGATCTGCTATAGAAATGAAACTCGTGGGAATTGTCCCAGTTTAGCAGAATTCATTGGTGGCTGTACTTCTACCAGCTCAGAACTCCAGGACAGGAATGCATTTAAGTGGAGTGCTTGACAGCATGTAGCTCAAAACAGCTTTAAGGAGAAATGAAAAAAAATCTACTCACTTATATAGTGGTGTGTTGACAGCTAGACACCAGGACTCATGCAGAGATGATATTGCACCTCTCTGGATCTCCAAACTCTATATGCCTCCCTGCATATTGACCATATTTTCCTCCAAGTCTTCCCTGAGGTACAAATGAGTCTAATACATTCAATTCTTCATTTAAAAAGAAGAGACTCCCCCTCTCCCCCACCTCTCCTGCACTGAAGCTGAAGGAAGATTGCTTGTCCTGCTGGGCTTTGGCTGCTTGGGTCACCGTGGTCAGCAGGACAGATGGCACAGATAGCTTTGCTTACATACCCACCCTACTTGACTTTGTGTATATTCTGAAGCTGGAGGCAGACCGCTGAGAACCACTGACCTCACCTACATCTTAAGAATGGGTGTCTCGCATGTGAGATGAGTTCTCATTCTTGAAAGGGGCAGGGGTAGGAAGTCATCAGATAGAAATGGCTCATGTCACTGGAGTTACACAATCTGGGGCCTCGTTTCTCACCTGTGATAGTGTCACCTATCTGTCCATTAGAGAGACTAGGCAATGGTGGGCAGAGGCAATGGACCTTTCACTAAACACAACAGAAGAAAAAAGCTTGCATAACCTAGGTAACTTTTAAGCATTATTAGAAAAATATTTTCAATTGTGTGATATAATGTGCTGTAGAATTTATTTCCTGGAATTGTTGCCTAATATTTGTACATATACAAATAAAAATTATAAATATTTGAATTATGTATTATGATGATTCGATGCACACAAATATTAAATGATAATCACATTCAAGTTAATTCAAGTATCTATCACCTTACATAGTCATAAGATCAACTGCTAGCCATTTTCACCACAGAATACTGTATTATTAACTATAATCATATGCTACAAAATAGAGCTTAAGAATTCATTCATATTATAACAAAGTTCCTACCCTTTAACCAATATCTGTGCAACCCACTCCACCACGGAGTTCCTAACAAGCATGTAATTATGTTTTCATAGAATTGATACTTTTGCATTTCATACTTAATGAAGCTCTGAAGTATTTGTGTTTTTGTGACTCGTTTAATTTGTTTAGTGTTATACTATGTAAACATTAAAAAAAAAACCAGTAAAACTCAACATATTTCCAAACAGAGACCTGGGCAAGGACATGAACAGAGCACATCACTAGACAAGATGAACAAATGGCAAACATGCACATGAAAAAGCAATCAATGTCATCATGTGCCAGGAAATGAAAATTCAAAACCAGATGAAGAAGTTGCATGGCCATGGAAATGGCTGGAATGGAAAAGAAAGACAGCAGCAGGGCTGCGGAGATACTGGATCTCTGATGGGTGTGATGCAGTGGGAATGTGAGTGCCCATATGGAAAGCAGGAGGGAAGTTTCTTTAGAAAATAAGATAGAAGAAAACAATAGCAACAACGACAACACCAGAAATAACAGCAACCATGAAACCCTTCAGTATGTCTCTAGTCATGGTGACACATGCCTGTAATTACAGAATTGAGGAAGTTGGGCAGTAGGTTCATGAACTAGGGGGCCACCCTGAGGTACCTAATAAGTTGGAGGCCACTTTAGGAAATTAAATAAGACCTAGGTACACTTTAACAAGGGTGTGTCTCAATGGTAGAGCCTTGCCTGGTATGCACAAGCCCCGGTTTCCAGCTCCTATACCAATGGAAACAAAACAAATGAAATAACCCTAAGCATGCAATTACCTTATCACTAAGCAATGACTCCATGGGATTTCATAGCCCCACTATTCATAAATAACAAAAAAATTAGAAAAACATGGATGTCTTTGAATGATTCTGCTTGAATGAAGAAGCAAACTGTGGTAGATTCATTTTATGAAACACTACACAGCCATTAAAACCTGCTGTGGGAGCTCCTTTAAAACCAACTACTGATGTGTGCAATAATCTCTAAGGAATCATTCTGAGTTTTAAAAATAAAGTTACAAATGGTTAAACATTTGTGGTTTTATTATATAATGTCCTTCAAATGTTAAAATTATAGGTAGGAGGCCACTTGTTTGTTTCCTGGCTGCCCAGACTCTGGAAATAACCACACAGAAACTATTAATTAAATTACTGCTCGGCCTATTAGGTCTAATTTATTATTGGATAGCTTTTACACCTTAACTTAACCCATTTCCATTATTTTATATTTTAACATGAGAATAGTGGCCTACCAGCAAGGTTCCAGCTGTGTCTGTCTCCAGTGACTCCATGGCTTCTCCTCACTCCACCTTCTTCTTCCCAGCATTCAGTTTACTTTTCCCCAACTTTCTCTGTTCTGCCCTGCTATAGGTCCAAAACTGTTTCTTTATTCATTAATGGTAATCACAGCATACAGAGGGGAATCCCACATCAGACATGGAGAACAGTCTAGAGTTTGCCAGGGATTAAGGAAAAGGTAGAAAAAATAGGAAATTGAGTGTGAGTAAAGGAACAACATGAGGTGTGTGTGGTGATGGCAAGGGCAGTGGTCTTGATTGGTTTAATATCAGTATCAATGGCACACCTATCTTCTCAGTATACTGTAGACTGATTGTGGTTACCATTAGAGAAGTTAGGTAAAGGATTATTGCATTTATATTACTCCTTAGTTTATGGGAATCTTCAATTATACCAAAATAAAATATTTAATGAAGAATGAGGATGATTGTGGTGGCATATGCCTGTAATCCCAGCACTCAAAGACCCATCAGAGGTATACTAATATGGCTTAAGGGTAAACCTGCTTACCAAGTCTGATTGCCTTAATTAGATTCCTGGAACACATATGGTGGAAGAGAGAATTGGTTCTTACAAAGTTGCTCGCTGACCCTCAACCCCAACACAATACATACACAGAGAGGTGTATAGATAGATGATAGATAGAAGGATAGGTAGATGATAGACATGATAGGTAGATGATAGGTAGGTAAAGATAGATAGTAGATAATAGATAGGTAGGTAGATGGATACATAGATGGATATATAGATGATAAACATAATAGGTAGATGATAGATAGAGATAGATAAATTAAAATATAGATAAACATAGATAGATATATTTAAACGAGAGGTAGATAGATAGATGAATAGACAGACAGACAGACAGACAGACAGACAGATAGAAAAAAGGATGATCTGGAATGACTGTAATTTGATGAAACCACTTGTTTCTAAAACATTGTAGAATAAAGTTCTAGATGTTTTTCAAAGTAGAAATCGAACAGTGTGTTTTTAATGGACAGTCTTGTCCTACTAAGAAAAAATATCTTTTTCTTAACTTTAAGTAGAACTGAGATTAATGTGGAAGACTGCCATTTCTATGTGTATAGACAGTAATTTCAGTGGTTGGACACTCACTGACAATGTACAGACCACATTTTGTTCAAAATAGAATTTCTGAGCAAAGAACAAGGAGGAACACTGCAACGTTTCCATACAATAATTCTACTTCCTAGTCAGCTGATTAGCGTCCTTCCAGCTTTTCCCTTTCTGCCTAACTGCCAACAGCTCACTTTCTGCCTAACTGCCAACAGCTCACTTTCTTCCTGAGGCCCTGGCTTACTTTGTGCTTTAACTGACCCCACACTAAACTGAAGAACCAACCTCCAAAAAAGGATTTAAGACTCAGGCCCTCAAAATTCATGGTTTGATTAAAATCAAACTTAAAAGAATCTAAAGTGTCAAAATTATGTTTTGGAGTCAAATTATTTTGTTTTCTTTCAAACCTCACACACTAATAGTGGGAGACCCCAACACCCCACTCTTACTACTGAACAGGACTGCCATACAGAATCTTAAGAGAGAAATAAAGGAATTAACAGAAGCTATGACTCAAATGGGTTTAATAGACATCTATAGAACATTCCACTCAAACACAAACTTATTTTGTTTTCAATAGAATCCTTTTAAAATTATTACTGAACAAATTGTCATATCTTATGATAAGTTTTATATTTTCTAATTAAGAACATTATAAATCATCAGGAAAGCTATTTCTTCCAAATGCTGTATTAGAAAAGAATAAAGTGACCAATCTTTAATGGCAATTTTATGCCTTTTCAGCTATAACTGAGCCATTTGCTGAAGAATGTTCGACATTCATACTTGTCTGTGGATTCTTGGCAATGCACATTATGTTCTAAATAAAATGTCTATAAATAAAATATCTGCCTCATTTATGTGTTTTTGTCAATTTCAAATAAATTATGATGACTTCAAGCTGTAAACTTAGCATTATCAACTTTGATTGTAGCTGTGGAAGAGATGGTTGAAGAGGGACCTGTCCATGTCCAAACAGTTATTATCCCAAATCCTTTTGTTTTTAGTTTCACTTCTTTTGTGGTCAAAATAATAAGTTTATAATAAACAGTTGTATTGCCAGAATGTCTAATAATATTTTCCTGATAATATTTGTTCTGGTCAGAATAAATAATAGTCCCTGGATATTTAGTCTTTGCGATGATTAGAACAGGTATGGCCCTCACTGACTCATTTGTTTCAGTGTTTGGTCAAAGGCAGTGGCACTGTTAGGAGGCATGGCCTTGTCAGAGTAGAGTAGATGTGGCCTTATTGGAGGAAGCGTGTCACTGTGGGGATGGGCTTTGAGATCTTCTATGCTCAAGCTATTCCCATTGTGGTTCACAGTTACTTCTGCTGCCTGAGAATCAAGATGTCGAACTCTCTGCTCCTTCTCCAGCACCATGTCTACCTACACATTGCCATGAAGATAATGGACTAAACCTCTGAACCTGCAAGCCAACCCCAATTAAATGTTTTCCTTTATAAGAGTTGCTGTGGCCATGGTATCTCTTCTCAGCATTAAACACCATAAAAGACAGTCTTGATGGGGTTTCTAAATATATTATTGAAAATATTATACTGTAAGTCAGCAGTCATGAAAGTTTAGTAGAGATTTTGTTTGAATCTGGCTTAGATATAACTGCTCCTGATGCCCACAAACAAGAAAGTTCTGTTTTGGTAATATTTTTACAACATCTAGTGTGGTGGTTAGTAATGGCCGTCAACTTAACAGGATCTACAATCAAATCTCTGAGCATGCCTGGAAAGAATTACATAGATCAGGTTAATAAAGACAGAAAGACCCACATGTCGACAGCACCAGTCCATGTTGGGCCAAGGCCCACACACAGAAGGAGAAACCTCACTGAACATGAACATTTATCTCTGCACTTCCTGACTGCCCATACATTCCAGACAGCAGGTCCTGTCCTCCCGCCACCATGCCTTCCCTGCCTGGTCACCATCATGTTTTCCCCTCAGTGATGGAATGATCCCCACAAGATGCAAGCCACGCAAACCTTTCCTTCACCACATTGTTTTTCAGCAGGTATTTTGTAGCAGCAACGTGTGGAATAACTAACACACCCCACAAAGCTGAAACTGGGAAAACAGCAAGGCAAAGAGGATTTAGAACAGCACCGGATCTGTGACAGCCACATCTCAGAGAACCAGAGCGGCAGAAGAGTCTGCCATCACAAACCTTTGAGAACATGCAGCCAACTTGACTACTTTGTTATTTCATAAGAAAATGAGTTTTTAATTCCCCTTTAATTGATATGGTTTTACATTAACAAAATATACTGTAAATATCACAAAACAGAAAAAAATGATATTTGACAGAGAAAAGAACTGTCACTGCGTTTGGCAAAAACATTTTTTGTTTGTTTTGAAGCTCATTTTGCAGTCTCTGACCCCAATCCTGAGACAAAGCAATGCCTGGCAAATTTATGTTGCTCATTAAAGAAGGTCTGGGAGACCCTACAGGAAAATCATCACTACAGCCTATAATTGGTCCTGAAGGAGAAAAGAAGAAAAAGAAAAACAAAACAAAAATTGACTTCACATATTCGCTCATCTATCTGAGTCTGGTGTTTGCTGGAAGTGGACATTACCATTAATGTGGAAAAAGAAGCATGGAACTGAAATGGAAAAGAGGGTGGAGAAGGTCAACAAGAAATAGCAGGCTTGGGTCTTGCTTCACAACTGTGAGATACGCATATTCATTCATGGAACAACGTATCTGTGTATCAACCAGTTGCCATAGGGACAGAATGGGAGCATAAACAATCCTATAAAGACGTGTAAGTCAGTGGCTAGAAAAAGAGAAAAGAGTCTGTGACGGAACTTTGGAAAACTCTCCCAAGAACATGTTATTTAAAGGATAACAGCGTCAGGCAAATCAGAGACAAAAAGACAGCAATACAGAGAAATACATCCTATGCTAGGAAAAACTGTGGCAAAAACAAAGTAAAAGACGGGCAAAGTTTCCAGGATGGAAAAAAGTGTAAGCTGACGCTTGAGACAGTGTCTGGCAGCTATGTGGAACCTGTGGAGCTGGGTGCTAATAACCCAGGCAGGCCATATGGCACCTACCCATGCCCCTTTATTGGGAGATGGGGCTTACTGATTAAATGTTGGTTGCCCACTCACAATTACAGAAGAACTACAGAAACACAAAGATTATGAAAACTCCAGTGTCTGTGAGACACCATCGTACGGTGTTCTGCCTTTGGGCGGCTAGTGTGGTGAGCAGAAGAGTATCTGAGGGAGGCCTGAGGGTAGGGACACTATAAAATGACTTTGTGCTTTGTTTTCTCTTTGGCTTAATATTCTCGGGAAATTCTTTCGCACCCGGGGAAGTCCTGTAGTGACACATTTCAAATCGTTATAGCTAGTTCCTAATGAAATAATCCACAGATGGTGTGGCATTGTCAGACAGAGGGAGGCTGCTCCTGTGCTTGAGCTCTTAGTGCAGAACCCAGTCAGATGGGCCTGAGTACCTGAGCAGGATGGTGTATGAACACTGACATGAACAATCATTACTACAGATCCTATTCTTAGAGTTATTTATTATCTAGTGAACATTCCATCTCATTTAGTTAGTGGGATTTGCAGTCCCAGCTGGTATCAAACAGCAAACCAAACAAAAAATTACTTTTGATTATCAAAATCCAAGACCAAAAAGACTTGATGAGTTCAGACCATAAATGGTTTACACTTTAGGTATGAGAAGATATAGGAAAACCTAGTCTACAGCACCCCTGTTAAGGACATTCTTTTTTTTTAAAATATTTATTTATCTATTATATATACAATATTCTGTCTGTGTGTATGTCTGCAGGCCAGAAAAGGGCACCAGACTTCATTACAGATGGTTGTGAGCCACCATGTGGTTGCTGGGAATTGAACTCAGAAGCTTTGGAAGAGCAGGCAATGCTCTTAACCACTGAGCCATCTCTCCAGCCCAGGTTGGAGGAGGGGAGATGAGATCTTAACAGATCTATTCCTAAAAATTATCTGCACTCAAACTATCTTTTTGTCCCTATTGCCTCTAAACTGGTTTGAAATGAAATGAAGTCTGATACAAATGGACAATTGCAGAATAAGTTAGATGGCTCCAGTACAGGCTCTAGATTTGAACCCTTGAAGATGAGAACCATGACATTATTAGTGTCCTAAGGAGTAGAAATGAATAATGAGTAAAAGAATGAGAAGAAGAATGAGTAAAGCCCATTTCTACAGATAAAAATGGGGCACGAGATGTGCATGGAATTAATGTGTCTGAGAATCACCTGGATAAGATACAGAAACCGGAAGGGTTTTGGTCCCTTGATGGGGACAATATGATAAAGTTATGGTTTATGTGAACCAGCACCCCTGTGGTGGCTTTACACCTCATCCACTAACTTTTTGAGGGCAGTGGTACTAAACCAGAACTTGGTTTACCATCTGTGTCTTATTCTTTTGATTTTGATTTTCTGTGAAAAATACCAGACAAAGGCGACATAAGGGAGGAAGAATTTAGTTGGCTTACAGTCCTGGGGGACACAGTCCATCATGGCAGAGAAGCACAGTGGCAGGAACAGGATGGGGCTGATTACATTGTATTCATGGTCAGAAAGCAGAAGGAGATAAATGGTGCCACTCAGTTTTCCTTTTATTCCTTTTGGGATCCCAGCTCATGGAATGCTGCCACCAACATTCAGGGCTATCCCCACTTCAGATGAACCTTTTTCAGAAGTATACTCAGGGGTGTGCCCAGAAGTCTGTCTTCTAGGTCATTTTCAATTCTGTCAAGTTGAAAATCAAGATTAATTGTTATGCCATCTAAAACAAATGCTACACTCCCTTAAGGATAGAAATCTGATCTGACAGCAACAAATTTAAAGTATAAATTTTGAGAAGTGAGAACCCAGGGCTGAATCAACGTAAGTATTCTCTTGGTAAGTGTCATCTGGGTGCCAGAATGCAGTGAGGAAGTTATTTTACACTAAATTTCCACCAAAGCCATAACCCAATTCTCTGGGGTATCTCAAACTTAATGAACTGTTCATCAGAGTAGAACGGCCTAAAGAAGCCTTCCTCCCCCTTTGAAACTAACTCTAGTCACTTTAACTCAGAGAACAGTGGTAAGCTGTCCCTTGTCTCTAAACCCAGCTGTTGGAACTTCTTCAAATACACCCCAGAAGCAGGTAGACACATGTCTTCATCCGCATCTGATTGGCCCCCAGGCCTACTTCCAGTTTTTTATATTTGTTGTCTTGTGGTTAAGTGCTATGGGAAGAAGCATGGGAAAAGCCTGGAGAGATTCAAACGCTTAGTGAGATGGGCATTTCAGAAGTATGGGATGGTGGTTGTTCCTGTGGGACAGACAGGAGCATTGATTGATCTTGCTAGTTATTAATCCATTATTTACTTTCACCCGCAAGGACCCACAGTGAAGGGCAGAGCTAAGAAATAAATCTAAGGCTTTTTTTTTTTATTGAGAAAAAAAAATTTCCGCCTCCTCCCAGCCTCCCACTCCTCCC
>NC_022010.1:59198883-59209991 GCF_000317375.1 Microtus ochrogaster
CTTAGTGTAGGAGCTTAAAACTGTTCTTGAGCACTGGTCCTAGCATACAGCAGGGCATGGTTGGGGAGGGGTGCTGGGGGGCTGGGCAATCTAAGGCTTTTGACATCATGGTTTTCTGCTCCACCAAATGATTGCTTTTAACCCTGTTTTAAAATATGGGAACCAGAGAGTTATTTTGAAAAGCCCAAAAGAATGGAATCCTCCTTATGCCTCATGAATTTTTTTCACCAAATGAGTGGAAAATACAAGAGTAAGTGATGGTCTGCTTGGTGCATCTGTCACAGGCCTGTAGAGACTGGGTACCTGATAAAGAACACAAATTCAGTCTTTGACAGTTCTGAAGTCCAGGAGGTCCACATTAAGGAAGTGGCATTTAACTTGGTGAGAGCCTTTGTGGTGGTTTGAAAGAATATGTCCCCGAAAGGGAGACATTAAGAGCTGTAGCTTTGTGGAATAGGTGTGACCTTGTTTGTGGAAGTATGGGGGTGGGATTTGAGGTCTCCTTTATTCAAGCTCTACTTACTGTAACTCTCAAGTTCACTTCCTGTCACCTGCCAATCAAGATGTAGGACTTTTAGCTCCAACATCATGTCTGCCTGCCTGTTGTCATGTCCCATCATGATGATGATGGACTAAACCTCTAACTATTAGCCAACCCTCATTAAGTGTTTTCCTTTATAAAACCAAGACAAGGTCATGGTGTCTCTTCACAGCAAGAAAACCATAACAAAGTTGTTCATCTTATTTCTTTATCTTGGGATGGGAGCCAGAAGGAAAAACTAGTAGAAGACTCTATGAAGCCTTCATCCCGACAAAGCAGTTCTTATGGCCTCAGGTCTTAAAGGCCCCACTCTCAGTCACATTGACAACACCTAAATTTTGAAGGACACCCATTCAAATTGTGGCCGTAGTGAAAGCTAATTCAATTTTATGGCATATCAATGAGCCTGAAAACAAGAACAAATTGGCAGAAGAGGACAGTTCTGACATTAGAGATTAGTGTCCAAGGGAAACCCAGGAACTTGACATTGAACTATGGCCATTAAGGCCAAGCTTGTACCAAAATATCATTTTTACTTGTTTTTTTTTTATTTCTCTAAAATTTATTCATTATCCATACATACGCATTTTAATACTCAGTTCAGCTAACAGCACGATAAAGGGTTCTTTTAGAAAAGCCTGGCATGATGTGTATCATCTCTTTCATGCCTTGCATTTATAATGAGAATCAGGATTTACGCCCTGCAGCACGAAAGTTATATTGGCTCCTGAATGAGATTTTCCATCCTATTAGTATTGTGAAGTGGTCAGGATAAGCCTTACCACACTGATGAGAACATCTCAATGACACACGAAGAGCTTAGCAAGAAGGGCCTGCAGGAGTGCCTCAGCGCAGGAAGTGGCTGCCCTCTTTCAGTTCCCACTATTACAGGCTGTCTGAGGAAGTTGGGAATACAAAGCAAAAATTGCAAGAGAAATAGGTAGAGGCTGGAGAGATGACACATTGGTTAAAGTGTTTGTTGCGTGTGCATGAGATTAGGAATTCAGATCCCCAGAGCCCATGTGAAAATTAGGTATATTTCTATAAGGACAACTATGAACAGGAGTGGCTGTATGTGGTGTATGTGTGTGTGTGTGTGTGTGTGCGCGCACATGTGCACACGCACATGTGTGAGTGTTTTCATCCCCACCTACAGCCAAATTATAAGGAAGTCACAAGCCAGTCAGTCTAGCCAACTGGTAAACTACAGAATTGGTAAGAGAACCTGTCTCAAAAGATAAGGTGTAAAGAGATAGAGAAAGAGGAAGATACCTACTTGATGGTGACTCCTGAGTTGCAACAAAAAATGACTGAAAAGAAAGCAACCCCTTCTTGTTCACTATGACAAGGCTGGTCCTTCCTGGTACCATGTTCCATGAAGTCTTATATTCTGAAAGGGGAAGCAGGAGTCAGGGAATAAGGCTACATGCATCTAGTGGCTGAGCTCACCGCAGTTTGTGTCGGCTGGATCTTACCTTGCTATATTTGGTTTTAAACTTTTCCCCAGCCATTGTATTTTGTGGTTTTGTTTGTTTACCATATGATGTATGAAGTCTTTCTGTATTTGTGTTGCTTTTAATAGTTAAATGATGTGGGAATGATTTCTTATTAATAAAGAAACTGCCTAGGCCCATTTCATAGGCCAACCCTTAGGTAGGCGGAGAAAACAGAACAGGATGCTGGGAGAAAGAAGCTGAGTCAGGGAGTCGCCATGATTGTCCCACTGCAGACAGATGCAGGTTAAGATCATTCCTGGTAAGCCAGCTTGTGGGCTACACAGATTAATAGAAATGGGTTAGATCCATATGTAAGAGCTAGCCAATAAGAGGCTGAAACTAATGGGTCAGGCAGTGATTAAAAGAATACAGTTTCCGTGTAATTATTTTGGGACATAAGCTAAGATAGCCATGTGGGCGGCCGGGTGCTGGGGACGCAGCCCCGCCACTCTTATTTCAACAATGAATAAAGCTGTTTTGGTCAATGGCTTAGTGAATGCAAGGTGGGAAATTTGAACAGAGACAGAGAGAGAGGGAGAGAGAGAGAGAGAGAGAGAGAGAGAGAGAGAGAGAGAGAATAGGTGGAGTTTAAGGAGACACCATGTAGTCGCTGAAAGAGTAATATGCCACTCTGATCAGTCACAGCCTTGTGGTAATACCCAGATTAATAGAAATTGGTTAATTCAAGATGTAAGAACTAGCTAAGAACACACTTAAGCCATTGGCCAAACAGTGTTGTAATTAATATAGTTTATGTGTGATTATTTAGGTCTGGGTGGCCAAAAAAAGAAAGTTCACTCTACATTTACAGCCATAAACGTGGTTGATTTATTGTGTAGTTTTGCAGAACATACAGCTTTTCAGAGGATGAGAGAGATCACTGTCATCTGCCAGTTTTGGTGGGAGTCAGATTCTGAGACAGAAGTTCCAGTATAGAATGCTTGTCACAGGAGCTCTTTATTAATACCTGTGGAAGAAAAAATGAAGAGGAGAGAAGAAAAGCAAAGGGAAGGAAAGAGAGGAGAGGGAAGGGAAGGGAGGAGAGGGGAGGGAAAAGGAAGAAAAGGGAGTGAAGGGACCAGAGTAGAGAAAGTCATCATGATGTAGGCTAAACATCCTCAGGTGACCTCACTGGGTGACTCTGAAGCTAAAATGGACACTAGAGTATTCAATACTGCTTTAAAATGCTAGGGTCTTGATTGATTATTAAATGTAGGTTATGGATTTCTATCACTTTGTGTGACATCATGCAAATCAGTCCTTTGAAACTGAAGCAATACTAGAAAGGGCTTAAGTAGAAAGCTGACTACTGACAAGGGATGAAAGAATTCTGAAAAGTATCCAGAGCCAACATCTTCAAGGCACCATATTCAAGTCTACCTTAGCTTGATTTTATGTGAAATGAGAGCTGTCCAAGCCCTATGTTCATCAATCATTCTCTGAGTTGTGTATCCTTTCAGACTCTTCTCTAGACTCGTGTTGATTTATCATTTTCTTTGTGTTCGTGTATACAGATGTGAATGTAACAATGGGATTTTACAATAGCTTTTATGCCAAAAAATATTTTATTTGCCAATACATCTTGGAGATGTAGCTAGTTGATTCTTTCATATCTGACATATTCTTGCTTTAAGCATGTCTATATATACAAATGTATGAATTGGTGTGCATCTGCCACAATGTACCCATGACGATCGGAGGATAACCTTTTGGGTTGTCCCTGGACATGCACTATACTTGAGAAAGAGTCTGTCTTAGTTTTCTTAATATTTCTATTGCTGTGATAAAGTATCATGACCAAAAGGAATGTGGAGAGGGGATGTGTTTATTTCAGCTTATAGTTTCCATCTTTGAAGGAAGTCAGAGCAGGAACCTAGGAGCAGGGGCTGAAGCAGAAGTCACAAAGAAACACTGCTTACCACCTTGCTCACCGTGCTTTTCTCAGCTTGCTTTCTTACATAGTTCTGGACCATATGTCCTAGAAGTGGAACTATCCACAGTGGGCTAGGCTTTCCCACATCAATTTCTTATTAAGAAAATGCTCCACAGGCTTACCTACAGGCCGATCTTATGGAGATATTGTCTCAATTGTCCTTCTCTTAGATAACTCTAGTTTGTGTCATCTTGGTACAAAGCCAACCAGATTGGTCTCTTTTGTTGTTTTTCTTGGGTTAGCTGGCCCACAGGCTTCTGGAAATTCTCCTCTCTCTGCCCTCTGTATCCCAGTAAGAATACCTGGACTGGGCTTTACATCCAATATTTATGTGGACTCTGGGGCTTAAATTCGAGTTCTCATGCTTGCTGACAAACATTCTTACTCACTGGCCCTAAGCTCTAGCCTTCTGCCACTGTTTTGCATTTTTTAATGTATTCAACTTACATGGTTCTTGGTGAAAGCATCACTCTTTGTCAATCTAATATTTAATCTACCCTTCTTTCTGTATCTTGATTTTACAAAAAGAGTAATGTGCATAAGTAATGTGCATATGTGCCTACATGAGTAGATGAAGGTGTCATTAATTTTTTCTGCTGTGTAGTACTCCATTGTGTAACTGTACCACATCTGTCCAATGTGACCAGGCTTTGACTTGACAGATTACATCATAAGCCCACACTCAGTCATAGTGTATCATTGCATGGTCACATCTGCAGGACAACTGTCTAGGACAGTTCTCTCAGAAATAGCAGACAAGCAGGGCAATGGATTACAGAATATGGGAGTCACCTCTAATATGCTGGATAATTCTGTAGACTGAAAAAACATTTTACAATTTTAAAAATAAAATCATAAAATTTTTCCTTTAACTGTTATATCTGTGTAGATCCTAATGAGCAGGTATCTCAGAAAATAGATTTGGGGTTCAACACACGAAAAGGGTCCCTGGTCTTTTGGACATTTTGAGTAGAAAAGGGTGTGGCTCCCTAAAGAAGTCATGAATCAATATGTTGTTATTTGCATCTTACATAAGTAAGAAACGGTTTGATTTAATTCAAATTTTATTTTTATTTTTTGTTTGTTTGTTTGTTTTTCAAGACAGGATTTCTTTGTAACTTTGAAATCTGTCCTGGAACTAGCTCATGTAGACCAGGGGGGCCTTGAACTCAAACATATGCCTCCCAAGAGCTGGAATTAAAGGCATGCACCACCAATGTCCATCTCAACTTTTATTTTTAAAATGAAACTGGATTTTAATAAAAGGCAAGTGGAAATGCTTTCCTCTGGGGTTTAACGTCTTGTCAGAAGAGTGACACGTGCTTGCTTTGAAGCACATTCTAGAGGACGCCAAAAGGACCTGGAGAGTCCTCGCATGGCTGGATTTGTGTTTCGGCTCTTCCAGCTTCATTGCAGAACTGTTCTGAGTTCTTTGGACATGCCTGAGAATAAGGAGAAAACATCAGGGCAACTGCTGTCCACTGTGACAGGGAAAGGGCAGTAGCTCACGACCGATGAGGATAGGGAATTTGGTAGGAATTCTCTACCTAGTAATTGTGAGAGGAAAACTGTTTCCAACATGCTGAGCATGATTAAAATCATTGTATAGTCTCTCTTTCTTCTTATGTAACGTGGAAAAGACATCATGAACAGATTGCTCAGTGACAAGAAGCTCTCAAAACACACAAAAATGAGGAAAATAACATTACTCATGTTTTGCTCCTTGGGAAATTTCTGGTTCAACCAACAGCTGTTTGTTGTTATGCTGTTTGGAGGGCTTCTTCCTCCCCTCCCAAATCTACAGATGAAGGGGAGGGGAAGCTATTATAAATAAACCGTGATTGAATTACTAAAGCCTAGAGACCCAGCAGAATGATTTATTGTGAGAAATTTAATTTTGGAGGAATAGAAGAAATTTCAAATCTCACCATAGCCTTTGTTTGCACCTTTCTTCAGCAGAGGCCCCTTTTCTGTACAGAACACAGAGTATTGATCAACACGCAAAATCTAATTTTCTTTCATTTGAATATCCCTGAAAGTAGAGTCAGAGTGGGCCCTTTGTTGCTGACACATATGCAGGTGCTATTGAATAAAATGCACTAGCAAATAGCTGAAGTTCGTGTGTTCCTCTATCTTACGGACGCTTCCTTTATAATCGAGTAGGCGTGTAATTCCCCTGATTAGAGTAGGACATTATCCAAACTGAAAGGAAGTAGATTAAATGGCAGCATCAGAACTAGGATGAATTATCTGTTGATGAGAACGCAACGACAAGGGATTAGCAGGCTTTTTTCATCTTAATTTGCCCAATTATCTTTATTTGTTTAGTTATCCTGGGTAGAAAAATGAAGCCAATAAAAATTTCAAGACAGAAATGTGCATCATTTTAGTGGAGCTAATATGGGCAAACAGCAGCCAATGAAGTAATAAAGACACAATGTCAGCATCCACGAGGACAGTTTGGATGCAGTGCTTGGTTAGTATTTAGTGCGCTTACTGCTTGTGCCCCATGCACACCCTAGACAGGCATTAATCCCGGGCTTGACAGGAATTTTGACTTTCTTCCCCAGTCTCACTCTGTTCTCACCCCAGGGCTCTAAATTCTGAGAAATGAAGCACCAACTCTCCCAGTAGCCACATCACAAAAGATACAGCTCTGGTAGAGCCTGCTACGGAGGAGTCAGGAGGTTCTGTGGCACTCTAATTAGTTCAGAGGGATGGGTCTCTAAGGAACCCAGGCACAGGCTGTGCCTCTCTCCTCTTCTAACACTCAGAGTCTAGGACTGTGCCTGCCGCAATATAGGTAAACAATTAAATTTTAATAAATGCTCTAAACACATGGATAGGAATGAATGACCTTTCTCATTCCACACTCAATGTTCACTCAGTGTGTCTTTCCAATACCTTTCAAGAAAGATTTATACAAGTGCTTCAGTATAAAACAAGAGGCTGGAAAGCCAAGCAGAATTGCCAAAGCACATGGGGGAATGTATTTCAGCAGGAAAGACCCTGCTTATTCAGTTGGATATTTATAAGGAGACAAGATAATCTTAAGCACCAATCTCTGCAGTAATGGGGAACATCTATTATACATGTTCTTAAATGAGATACCAACCTCTCTCATGCTCAGGTTTCTTATATGTACTTTGCAAAGTAAGGCTGGCATTCAAATAAGAAAAAATAAAATCAAACAGTTATTGAAAATGTTCGTTTACCATTGTCATGTACTAGATGTGAGTTTTTCTACGACACTTTGCTCTAAATAATTCTACATGACTTTGTTTGTGCACACCAAATTAATTCTGTTTCATGCCCTCACCTGTCAAGCCTGAGTGACATTCAATTATGAGTGTGTTTTGGGAGACCATTCCAATTCCTTAGGTCGTCTTTTATGTTGCCCAAAAGATGAGGCTAGAGAAAAAGAGCCAGTGGGGTCATAGCTTGAAAGATGAAAGGGGGGTCCTGTGTAGGAATAAAAGCAAAATCAGATGCTATTATTAATAGAAAGCAAGAAGGACAGACAAAATGGGTCTTGGGCTGTCTAGGACAGTAGAATATCAATTACCACAGAGTAAACTCTAGAAGTATTTGCTAGAAGAATACCTTATGAAGCCATTTTGAAAATTCCAGCATTTCTCCTTTTGGATAATGCTTACTTTTACACATGTAGCCTTGTCTGACCTCCTCAAAAGCCCTGTAAGTAGATTTAAGCAGATATATTTTTTTTTTTTCTGAGCAAATGAGATCTTCAATCTCCTTGTTAAAGCAAGAGAAGCTACAGTCATGGACTTCAACTTTTCCCCTCATGGCTATAAAAGAAGAAAAAAAGTGCCAGAGAGTCTTCCAGTGCAAGTTACTAATACTGCAAGTATTTGTATTGTCTAAGAGCACTGACGGGTTAATTATAATAATAATGCCAGATCTAGTAAGATAAGCAGAGAGCACTGCACACTGCCCTGGGTTTTATCAGGGGGAATGGCAAGTGTCTTCAGTCTTGCAAGTCTTTGAGACTTCCAAGGACAAATTTGTACTAGCAGAGAGACAGGAAGGAGCTGGCAGGGGTTATGAATATTCACACGGATCTCCTTGTTGCACAGGAAACAAGATTGATATTCTTGTGAACGTTCTCAATTTAAAACCTTAGCAAATTAGACTATCTGAATATGTTTCATGATGCAGAAAACTTTATCTTCTAAGTTAAGGAGAGTGGGGACATCGCTCCAGTTTTCTCAGACTCCTTTTGCTAATTGTGAAGACTTCCATTTTTTTTTTTTTAAGCCCAGGCTCAGGAAGTCCTGTAACAAAGCATAAAGCACTGAAAAAAATCAGGTCTGAAACTTCATTTGTATTTGTAGTCATGAATAAAGGAGTGAACAGGATTTTACTTATTAATAGTGAAAGGCAGCATATGTGGCATTAATCTTGGACACATTCTGATTATGCCAACTGAGAATGTGTCATTATCACAGAATGGCAAATTGTGCAAAAAAAAATATGTCAATAGTAGAGGTAGAATTACTTCTTTCCTAAGGTAATGGAACATTCAGAATCTGAATGGAGGACAGAAACTTAGCAGGGAAGATGCTCATACCTACAAGGCAAGCTGTTCCTCTCCCAAGCCCAACAGCAGGCTTCGCTTTTGCCTCCCAGTTAAAGCCTATGTCCCCTGCCCACCTTCTTGTTTGTAGTGTATGCATGGGTGCTTGCACATTCCCATGTACGCATGCATGAGTGAAGGCCAGAGGTCAACCTCAGGTGCTGTTCTTCTTATGTCTCCAGTCACAGTTTTTATTTGTTTTATTATTTTATTTTTAATTTTGTTATTTGAGTTTTGTTTGCTTTGTTTTTGAGATAGGATTTCCTCATTGGCCTGGAGCTTGCTGCTTAGGCTAGCCAGGCTGGCCAGCAGCTGCAGGGGCACCTTTGTCTCTATCTCCCTATCCCTGGAAATACAAGTATTCACTGTGGTGCTCAGCTCTTTCACGTGGTTCTAGGAGGTGAGCTCAGGTAGGCAGGTCTTCATATTTGTTAGGCAATCAGTTCACAGTGTGAGCTATTTCCCCAGCCGCTGGTGTTCTCCATCCTGCATGAGGGATACTCCCATCATCAACATTTCTGCTGGAATCTTGTCTTCTATAGCCTGGTGGACTTCAGTGAATTAAGGCAGATCAATAGCAATTTGGTAATCAAATATCCAGCAAGTGAAATTGTCTTCAAGAATATTTACCCAATCAAGGCTTCACCTCCTAAAGGTCCTATTATTCTCCTACCCCCAAACAGTGCCACCAACTGGAACCAAGGGCTCAAATATCTGACCCTATGAGGAACATTTCTCATTCAATTCACCATAAAGAATAAAATAATTATAAATAAGGTAGGAGAGCACACCTCACTAAATTTACATTCTAGCTCTCCTGTCTCTAAATTTTTATCTTCTCTGCTTTTTATGTAAGTTGCCCGTCTTATTAATCAAATAAATAAAGCTTCAGAGAGAGGGGGAGACTTAAACTATGTGCCTAAACTAACCACCTTGTCTTTGTTCTACAAGAAATAAGTTATTTAATACCAAAAGGAAATACGTAATCATTTATTTCTTTTTTAAAAACTCTAAGGTAGTATCAATTATTATACAGCAATTACCTTTGAACTGAAACATCCCCTCCAGTGGATAGGGAATAGACTCAAGAAGTAAACTGATTTTAGGAGCCTAGGAAAGCTGAGACTTGCAAGAGACAGGAGTGCCCTTCCCCAGACTTACAGAAGCAGTAAAGAACAGCCATGGAAGGGGGCTCTAATCAGTCAGTAGCTGAGAAGCAACTGGACCCATCTAGCTGCATGCAAGTCATGTACAGAGCCCAATGCTGGGGCTTCTGTGAAATTTTACCCATGTTCTAATAGGTTTTACAGTGATGCAGCTGTAACCTAACAAGAATGCACTGATTCTACAAGATGGGCTTTCATAACTTTGGTTTTTCATTGGCTCAGTATTTGGGGTGAATAGATGTGTGTATTGTGTCTCCCTAGGAAAAGTCTCTCTGAGAACATCAGTGAAAAACTCAAGTGTTTAAAAAATCGTCACCACTTTCCTTCTGTTGATTTCCTTTTTGCTTTTTTCTGTAGGTTTCAGCAGAAATGGGAGCGTTTATAATGATACTCCTTTTGGAACATAAACTCTTCCTGCTTCCAAAGGTGAAGTAGTCCCCTAATTATTTCCTGATGACTTTTAACCCATGGCTCATTATTGTGTCCAAGAACTGGACTAGAATAGACGTAAACTGCAGAATTGTAGCAACATGATGTGACTGCTTTTGGTATCTTGTCAAGATAAAATAACTTGTAAGAATTGACGTCCTATTTTGGATGACGTGATAAACTCCAGCAAAAATAGGTAAATTGGAGGAATTTAAGACTTTGGACATTAAGAAATGAAGGACAATGTTAAACAAAGGAGCTGGATACTCTCTTTCTCTACATTATTGTCTAGGACATGTTTGTAGATACTCCCAGAGGTGGAGGCAGCTTAGGTATCCCATGAAATGAGGAAACAGGTCAAAAAGCAGGGGGAAAATGTTGTAGGAGAGAGTGTTTGAGTAATGGTGTATAATATGTAAGGGACACTTCTCAAATACTCACACAAATAACACAAATACTGGCCACAAAATGTAAATGAGAAAATTGTCTGTCTACAAATTCTTGTTAGGGAGGTCCCAGAAGACTCTAAAACAACATTGGCTATTGCCATCAGCTTGGTTCCCCATGGTAGCCAACTAAAAGACCTCTACAATAAAAACTGTAAGACAGCAGAGAATGAAATTGAAGAAACACTAGAAAATGGAAAGACTGCCCTTTATCAAGAATTTACAGAATTAATATTGTGAAAATGGCTATATTACCCAAAGCTGTCCTATGGATGAAACACAATCTCCATCAAAATTTCAATGGCATTCTTTACAGAACAGGACAACAAAAACAACAACAAAAAAATCCTGATATTCATGTGGAAGCACAAAACCCAAATATGCAAAGGTGTCCTTAGCAGAAAGAGATATCACAATACCTGATCTTCGAGTATATTGCAGAGCTGTAGTAACCAAACAGTATGGTCCTGCTACAAAAGCAGACATATAGATAATCGGAC
>NC_022010.1:59210091-59228913 GCF_000317375.1 Microtus ochrogaster
ATAACACAAATACTGGCCACAAAATGTAAATGAGAAAATTGTCTGTCTACAAATTCTTGTTAGGGAGGTCCCAGAAGACTCTAAAACAACATTGGTTATTGCCATCAGCTTGGTTCCCCATGGTAGCCAACTAAAAGACCTCTACAATAAAAACTGTAAGACAGCAGAGAATGAAATTGAAGAAACACTAGAAAATGGAAAGACTGCCCTTTATCAAGAATTTACAGAATTAATATTGTGAAAATGGCTATATTACCCAAAGCTGTCCTATGGATGAAACACAATCTCCATCAAAATTTCAATGGCATTCTTTACAGAACAGGACAACAAAAACAACAACAAAAAAATCCTGATATTCATGTGGAAGCACAAAACCCAAATATGCAAAGGTGTCCTTAGCAGAAAGAGATATCACAATACCTGATCTTCGAGTATATTGCAGAGCTGTAGTAACCAAACAGTATGGTCCTGCTACAAAAGCAGACATATAGATAATCGGACTGAATAAAGGACTCAGAAATAAACCCTTATAGGTATGGCTACATCATTTCTGACAAAGGTTAATGATGTAATATAGAAGAAAGAAAGTCTCTTTAACTGGGAAAACTGAATTTGCACACATAGATATCTGTCTCTCGCACTATAAGACAATAAATACAAAGTGGATCACAGAACTTAATGTAACACCTGAAACTTCAAAATAAGCAAAACACCTGCAGATGCAGGCATAGACAAAAACACTCTGGAAAGGATTCCTTAGTACAGGGAATAAGAACTAAGTGATGGGAGTAGATGATGTTAAAAGTTTCTGCATGGTAAAGGAAATAATGTATGTGAAGAGGGTACAGAATGGTCTTTGCCAACTACATATCAGAGAAGCGATTAATATCCAGGATGCACGAAGAACTGCAAATAGGTTAAGTAAAATAACTGAAGTCATCTAGCTAACAATGCAGCAGTTAACTGAGTAGACAGTCCTCAGAAGGAGAAATACAAATGGCCAATAAACTCTTGCTTTCCTGTGAGGAAAATACAAATGAAAAGCGCATTGAGAACACATTTCACTCCAGTTGGAATGGTTGTCACCAAAGAAACAAACGACATCAAGTACTAGAGATGATATTTACTCTGGTAGGCCTGTAAGCTTGTGCACCCATTATGGAAATCAGGATAGATGTTATAAGAAGATTAAAATTGGAACTAACATATGAGATAACTATTTCTCTCTGGAGGATATATTCAAATAATGCTATATCATCATACCATAAAGATACTTGTGCCTTCATATTTGATGCTGGATTCTTCACAGTATACAGGAAATGGAACCAGCCTACTTGTCCATCAACAGAAAAATGGACAGCAAAAATGTGGTACATATACAGATGGAGTTCTCTGTCACAAAGGAAAATGAAATCATGATATTTGCAAGAATAATTGTATTGGACAAGATAAACCAGATTCAGAAAAATGCTGCACACTTTATTGTGCAGAATCTAGATTTATAATTACATATGCATCTGCGTGTGTGTGTTCAAAATAGTTTTAAAATCTCAATAATTAAATAAGGTAAAATTCAAAGTATCTTTTACACAATAAAAATACTATCTTGTAAAGCAGGCCATACTTATTGTGAGGACATACTCAACAATTAGACTTCTGGGGTCCCAGAAAATACTGACATTACTCTGAGGGGGCACATAGGGATCATGAAGGGTCCCAGAGGAACCCTCCAGAAAGACTATAATCACATCCGTGCAGAGCTGAGTCCCCTTGAAAAGAAAACCAATAGGCTCTAGGTTGACAAATGATAGGGAAGCAGAAAGGAACTGGCTGCTGCCTGGACTATCGGTAGCCATGTCTACATCACAGTCAAGGTTGTTACAGTGGGCTTGCTTTACAGGATTATGTCTGCCAGTGCGCATTTCCCCATCCACGTTGTTATTCAGGAGAATGAGTCTCTGGTCAAGATTCAATATTTATTGGTTGAAAAATACATCCACAGTGTTCAGGTGGAGACAGGTGCTGCTTCTTTTGCATCTCAAATCTAGAAGGATGACTTAATCTTTGAAGAAAATTATACTTTAATCCAGCTGCTCTGATTCAGGAAACCACATAGTTAAAACCAAGGATACCAGGAAGGTTTTGGATGGCATCCATGTGTTCAAAAAAGGAACAGTACTGATTGTTCAAAGAAGCATAGTCCTCTCAACCTTGGAAATTTTTTATCCAGTGACAATATCTCTCAAGATTTAAACAATGGCTTTTTCAGATGCTCAGCACGCCGAGGGAGTTTTATCATTCATTGGCCTGGACAGCAAAAATAGTTAAAGAAGTCCTCTAAGTGGAAATGTGGGGTGCCAGACAGAATCCTGCATGGATCTTAGCAACTGGAGATGTCTAGACATTCTAACTACTTGGAAAATTATGAAGGTACTTATTATTATTTTAAATGGTATCTTAAATAAAAGCATGTGACATCAGAAAGGCAACACCCATGAGGTCTCATCAACCTGACTGATTAAACAGGATCTGAACAATGATGATGCCAATGGACATGCCAGCATGGAGGGGGCGAAAGCTTGCAGGGCCTCAACTCTAGGCAAAGAACTGTGAGCACCTGGGGACTGTTCAGAGTAGGAGAAACAGTCTTCTACAGGTAGAGCTTTCCAATTATACACATACATATATGTAACAACATTAAAGAAAGAGAGATCCCTGACAGAAAACAAGAAGGGGTGCATGGGAAGGTTCTAGAAGAAGGAAGGGGAAAGGGGAAACTATATAACTTCATCAAAACTTTTAAAAAATTTTAAAGTACTATAAAAAATGGAATGTATGGAAAATTCACAGCACGCCACCAGAAAGGAAAAAAAAAATGTATGTTGTTTGCAAGTTTTTCTGTCAAAGTGACCTTTAAAAATACCTATTAAATATGTTTATTATTACAAGTTAAATATGTTTATTATAAACTACCAGCAAGCCTCCTTTCTCAATGGAGGACAATAGCCATTGTTTTGTTCCTGATAATAGGTTTTTTTTGTTTTGTTTGTTTGTTTGTTTGTTTGTTTTGAAACATGGTTTCACTCTTAGCCCAAGCTGACCAGAAATTCACTTTCAGGACCAAAAAACCTGGAACTAATGGGGCTCTTCCTGCCTCAGACTCCCGCATGCTGGGATCACAGCTAAGCATCTTCAGCCATGCTGAGGCTTTAAGGTAACTGTTTGGGAGACAATGTGTGATAACCCTTTAGAATTTAAACTGTATGTATGTATATATTTGATCCAACTTCTGATCTTCTAGAGATCTGGTTTTTTGAGATTCATACTATGAACATGTATTTTTAAGTATATTTAATTTTCCTTAAGGGACTCAACACAAAGAAGAGACTAGATAAGTGTCCAGACATGTCTTGGAGTGCTCTCATTAAAATATCATTTGTGAGCAAATAAAATAGAAACTTGAATTAATTTAAGTAGCCTTCAAAATTACTTAAATGAATTCTGATTTAATCATAAGTGAGCTACAATCCAGACATTAAAATTATGGGACAAAACTTGGGATGAAGCTCAATGATAGAGCACTTGCCTTTCATGGTAAAGATCCTGGGTTTGCTCCCCAGCATTACCAGAGACACAGTCTCAAACATTTGATATAGGTAGATACAGTAGAAATAAAGCCAGAACATCTTGATACATGAAGAAAATTTAAATAACATGCATGACACTCTACTTTTAAGTTAAAATAATAAAAAAAGGAACAACTAATACTTTTACATGGTCGTAGTTGAGTAAAATATCCACAAACCAGACACAAAGTTATTCATATTGATTATCCCTGGCAGTAGAATTTCTAAGTTCTTCTTAAAAAATTGTTATAAGGAACATGGATCTATTTTTATCACAATTTTAGAATAATTATGCTATTTACATATTTGAAAAATACTCCTCAATTCATTCTACTTTTCTTAGCAATGTACTTTCAATTATTAGAAATTATTGAAATTTTTAATTATTTCATATTGATGAAAGAGGAAATGTTTCACTAATATTTTAAGACATTGTCTTATCTTTCCTTCAGTATGTCCTAGGGCACATATATACTTTAGATTTTTAAAATTTTCCTAGGTATTATTATACATTTTGACTTTTTTAACAAGTAATTTTATTTACAAACTTGATTTTATTGTTTTACTTTTCTTACTTGGATATTTTTTAATGAATTCATATAGCTAATTTTAATACATTACATTGGGTGTGTGGAGACACAATCTCTGAGAAAAGGAAGCTACCATCCCATCAACAAAAGGGCAGACTATCATCCTGCCGGTCCTGTTTGTCACACCAGGGTCTTGTTTTCTTAACTATCTCTTATAGGGTCATTATCAGTGAGCCGGATCATTGTCCGGCTAGACTACAGGCTCTCTCTTGGCACGGATCAATCCAAACAGTCTTGCAGGATCATCATGAACACTTTCTTCTACTGCCTGGTTATCAGATGAGAAATCTGGTACCAAATTGTTCTGAGAAACGCTGGTATCCATTGCACAAACTTGTGCATCCTTCTCCCTGTCTGAAAAATAAGCATTCTGCTTCCGGGGCCTTCTGCGTTTCCCCTTGATGCTGTGATCCAGTGTGGCATAGCACATCTGACTTTCAGCAGGTACCTGAAAAGAAACATATGTGAGTTTTTCACTGTTGGTCTATTCTTTAATTTTCAATATTTCTATAAATTTTCATGGCTAATGAAAATTTTTTTCTGTCTTCAGTTACCTGATTTTGCAAAGTTGACAGTTGAAGACAACAGCAACAAACCAACAGGTAATTCATGACTTTTGAGTTGGAAAATAAAGATATTTAGATAAATTTCATGGACTTTCCCATATTCAAAATTTACACGAGCACATCAGACCATTTGTCACCTGCTTCTGTCTTCACTTTCACCCCAAGCAGTTACTGCCTTCCATCACTCTCCTGAGCAACTGTACCTTCATTTGTTTAGGAGGGAAAGCACATTGTAGGGAGGAATAAAGGGTGTGCTTTCCATAAGCTTAATAAATGGCGACTTAGTAATTTAAACAGACTCACAAATCCTTCCTCTGCTTCTTACTTCACATTTTTAAAGGTTTGTAAGAAAAAAGCAAAACACATCTTCTTATACAACTGACACCTAAGACAGAATGAAATTTGTTACCCTTCCCTTCTGTCCTAGAGGTGGGTCAATGCCGGGAGGACAGCCTCTTCTGGACTAAAGTCTGGATTCCATGTCCTGCCTTTTAAGGTTTTTCTGTTTTGATGCTCAGTACTCCCTGACTCTTCTCTGTGTTCCAGCAAATTTGACAATTCACGATTGCACACATTTAGGACTCTCATCTGCGTCAACAGACAGACTGGTGAAGAGCTATCGATGTTCCCTGAGAGCCACGGAGGAGTGGCTATTTGTTGGTCTTTTGGGACTTGGCTGAACTCTCTTATTTTCTTCGGTAAATTTTGCCCTATCCTGTTCGACAGACTTGGAGTGCTGTACCCAAGGCCAAGCAAGACCAAGTAACCGACCAATGCTGGACCAAGCAACCCAATGCCTCCCACTGCCCTGGCAATAGGGTCCAAGAGAATGGCCCAAGAATGGGCATATTTGATGGCACTTTAAAGTTAATATTTATTATCAAGAATAGAAATCTATCTTTTTCTTTGAGCAAAAAGAAAGATGCACAAGCTGTTAGTGGATTGCCCAGCCTCACTTGAGGAGTCTGCTGATGACATATAGAAAGAAGGAGAATGAGGACTGTGTCTCTACTCAATCATCTCAAAAGCAAAGTACATTCTTATCTCTGTCCATCATTTGAGGCAATAATCTCCCTTTAATACCAAAGCATTGGAATTTGGCTTCTGCAATTATAGGAAATCACTCCAAATAACAAGTGACAATACTGCTGTGTTTTATCAGGCAGTGCCAGGTTAAAAAAATGTACGAGTCCCAGGGGCTGAGAGATAGCTCAGAGGTTAACAGCACTGGCTGCTCTTCCAGAGGTTCTCAGCAACCACACAGTGACTCACAACCATCTCTAATGAGATCTCGTGCCCTCTTTTGGCACGCAGGCAGAACACTGTATACATAATAAATAAATCTTAAAAAAATATGAGTCTCAAGAAAGGACCATGGCTGCACATGTATACATAATAAATAAATCTTAAAAAAAATATGAGTCTCAAGAAAGGATCATGCTGCACATTAAATATTTACTTTAGACTTCCACTTTGACGGATTAGTTTAGGGAATTGGGGGGTACATAGAGGAAAGGGTAAAGGGATGTGGGTCCCCAGAAAGACACCGAAACTACAGGGGATGAAAAGAACCCACCTAATTTCCACTTAGTTCAGAAATTAGAAGAAGCAAAGGAAACTTTTGTTGTTATGTTTGTTTGTTTTGTTTTGCTTTTATATTGAGAACATTTGCACATATGCTACACAAATGATAATGATCATTTCCAGGAAGAAAGGAAAATTAATTAAAGTGATAAGATCCTAAAAGACTCAGAGGAAATAGTTTGGAACCTGATTAGTAATGGTCTGGGAAGGGAGAAGATATTTTTGATAGAGTAAGGAGGCAGGACATTGATCCAAGATCAACAAATAAATAAAAGGAACATCACACGTGTATATCCTTAAATTTTATAGGCTATGGAACACTTGTGAAATACCCTTCTTGTGAGGTTTTCTGGTGAACTTTTAGGACTTAATTTTTGATGGTAGACCAACATACTCAAGTTAGTCTCTGAACCACACACATTGCTTTCAACGGGCAAAGAAACGACCCATATGTTTCTCAGAAAACATTTTCTTCCTTCAGCCTATGCATGATATCATGGGTTTCCTACGCTTCTGTGACCCATCAGTACATGAATATTCGAGAAGCAAATAGCGTAGGTCATGATTATGCTGATAAAGTAAAACTGAGCAATTAGAAGCAGATGACTTCCAATGTGAAACTAAATTTATAAAAATGTAATAGAAGAGAAACTGAAGAGTGTCTCTAAATTCATAAAAGAGGAGACTCAAGGATGTTACGTGGTTTTGCATCATTTCCACTTGAGTAAAAACCAGACACATCTCAAACAAAGCTACTCTATGCAATTCCCATGTTTACTTATAATTTGTATTTACGATTCTTGGTATATTCACAGCTAAAATGATGTGAGTGGGTCTCTACATTTCTAGATGACTTAATTTCACCTTAATCTCCTTCGAGGGCTTTTTTTTAACATCTCGAGATTAACAGGAGATATTATGTCATGTAGCTTTTCCTACTTTAATAAAATAAAATATACTTTAAAGATTTGTGTTTTAAGAGTATATGTGTGGGATCAAACCGGACTCTCTGAACATGGCGGAAAATGAGGGCTGCTGAGAAGCCAAGGACAATGGCACTGAGTTTTGATCCTACTTAATGTACTGGCTTTGTGGGAGCCTAGCTTGTTTGGATGTTCACCTTCCTAGATCTGGATGGAAGGGGGAGGACCTTGGACTGCCCATAGGGCAGGGAACCCTGACTGCTCTTCAGACTGGAGATGGAGGAGGAGGAGAGTGTGGCATGGGGAGTGGGGGGAGGGGGAGGGAAGAGGGAGGCGGGGAAGAAGAGGAAATTTTTAATAAAAAAATAAAATAAAAACAGATAAAAAGAGAAATAAAAAAGAGTATATATGTGTATGCATGTACCTATGTACCTCTCTCTCTCTCTCTCTCTCTCTCTCTCTCTCTCTCTCTCTGTGTGTGTGTATAGGGGTGTGGGTGTGTGCATGTGTGTGTGTGCGCACACACATGCATGTGCCTGCAGAGGGCAGACAGGTTGTCAGATCCCCTGGAGCTTGAGTTACCAGTGATTGTGGGCTAGTCAGTGTGGGTTTTAGGAACTGAATCCGGCCTTATGTAAAACCATAAGGTTAATGGTACCTTAACCACCGAGCCATCTCTCTAGCCCCTGAAAGCATATTTTATAATTAACCAAATATCAGATTGCATATGTGGTGACTTTTTTCTCAAATATCACTACACCTTGATTTCTTAATAAAATTGTTAAGAAGTCTAATATCTTACAAAATTCATGTAGCGAAAAGGAGGAAAATTCTGCCACAATGGGAAATTTCCAAACTGTGAGCTATTTTTAGAATAAGACTGTTGTATGTAAGATGGCTCTACCTTGGGATTCTGTCTCCTCAAATAGCATCTGGGGACAAGTTCCAGGACAGGTTTTTTTTTTCTTTGCAAGTTTTTATAAAAGGGAATTTTAATGTTGCCTCCTTCATGGGAATCTAAGCAGAGAACACATATGGGGCACATAAAATAAAGCCCAGGAACTGTCACCACCATGGCTAGTCTAGGCAGTAGGGAGAGGATACAAGAGAAAAGATTTTGGAGAAGAAAGAATAATGCTTTAACTGAATGTTTTGATGCTTTCAGAACATTATGCAAATCTGCAGCTGTACCTACATATATGTGTATATATGCATGTATGCACAGACAGGGTCCATTGTTCTTTGAACTATACCTAATTTTGAGTCTTCTGGTGGTCCGTTTTGCTCCTGCTTCTGTATTTCCCTGTAGAGCTCAAGTCTCAGAACTTGACACATGAGTCATGCTGCAAACATTTTAACAGGCTGCTCCTAATGTCTATCGGAAAACACTTTTTGTGCTCTTGAAGCTCGTCTCGGTGCTTTGAACTAGACCAGATGTGACTTGTGCAGGAAACTTTACCTGTGCAGATGCGGCGGCTTCTTGCATGTCACTCACAGATCTCTGTGGCCGAGCTTTCATTTGTTCATAGCAGTCCTCATCCATTGGCTCTTGGGAGTAGAGGAGATTTCCGTGGAAAAATGAAAAGTGCTGGTATGAATAAAATGTATGATCCAGACAATATTTAACTAAGAATATATAGCCTCAAGAAGTATTTAAATAGTACGTTAGATGGACATGCAATGAAGTTATGGAAGTGCAAGCTATTCCTGCAGATCTGACAGCGAAGCCCTTTGCCCATAATGTTACTGACAGACAGTAAGAAGCGCAAGATGCAGACTATATCAAAAGGATTTTCTGTACCACAGCAGCATGTGGAAGCCTCATCTAAACCACTGTTTAAAATGATCTAGAGATGCAATGGAGTTAAAGGGTTGCCTGTGTTATCTGCTACATGGGTGTCACTGTACATGCTACATCATGGCATAAAGCATGGTGCTTTCCAAATTCATCAATGATTATGGCTTTGTAATTCATTCTATGAATGATATGTTTTATTCAGAATCTTTTAAAATACCTCATTCTAATTTTGAATAAAATGACTTATATTGGGATTTGTGCCCCATCAGCTAGAGTCATATCAGATAGACAGGACTGTCTTAAGTCCTCAAGATTGTTCAATACCATTCTAAGGATCTCAAACTTTTGTGCATTGTCTAAAAGTGAACAGACTTGTAACCACTACATCCTTCATGATAGTGAACCATCCTATTCTGTGTCATTATTCTCCCAAACACATCCCTGTACATGTCTACTTAGAGTGGCTAGTTATCCGGCCAGAATGTACAACGCACCAACTGGGCCTCAGTGAGGAAGATATATTTATTATACCAAAAGTTACCTAGTAATCTTTCTGTCCTCTCTGAAAAACAACATGGAAAAAACAATAGAATGGTGTTTCTTAAATCTTAGTTCATGAAAAACTAGCAACAGAATCTTGTGTTTACTTGTTAAGTAGCAGATTTCTAAAGCCAATCCAGGGCATGTGAGGTAAAAATCTTAAAATAAACCCTGGCATATTTGGGTTTGGAAAGTACTGATCTGATGGGCACTGGGCCATTAGAATTTATAAGAATTTAAATATGAAGGATGAGATCGTAATTCTGCAATATGGAACAGAAGGGACATTAGTTTAATATAATGTTTCTGGCTTGTTAGTGTGCAGGAGTTAGAACATGCTCAAAATGGAAAGAAAGACAGTTAAATCTTTGAATCATTAGAAAATTCACATTTCTCTAACTTTATAATCCTGTACTGGTTTGGATATGTAGACATTATGATGTTGTTAGATCACAGAAAACTTTTGTGTTTGAGACAGAGATTTGCAAGCAGAATAATCCCAGAAGCTCTGCCCGTGAGTAGAGTGGAGGTTTGGAAAAGCACAGCCTCTTCTCTCATCAGCTATGACATCAGATCACAGCTGCTTGCTCTGAGGACTTTAGAGGGTTTAGTGTGGAGAGAAGGTTCAAGTGAAGAGCACTTGTAGAAGAATAGAAGCACCAACCACTTAGTGACGACTTGGTTCTGCTTTCTCCCCACTTGCTATCAATCTAGTCCCATTTAAAGAGTTCAGGCTAAACCACAGGAAACCGGAGAAAGTGTTCATGATTTTGGCAATCGAGCCTGTACACAGGCTTCTATATACAGGTCCCCAAATACTGTTTCTGTAGATCATATTCTATTCTAGAAATGACTTTATTTTATAGAATTCTCTGTGCGACAAAATTCATGGGACTAGAATCTTCTGCTTTTCTAGTGGTGATGTATTGTTGTTGCTCCAGGAGTGAAATGAAGCTCACAGAGAAGCAGGAACTGCTGGCTTGTACTGACAATCACAGTGCAATTTACAGTGTGGCCTTTGCACACATAACCTACACAATGTACTATACATAACTTATGGTTTCTAGAATACCTAACTGTAATGGTTTTAAAAATGAGATACCACAAATTATTGGTAAATTTATATGTGTTTTTGACATATCTAATTATGGAAAAATAAAACTTACCTGGGATTATATTATCTAAATTACCATAAATTGGAGTATCTTCAACATAATATTCATCAACTCTGTAACAGGGAAAAATAATTTTCTTTATTAGATAAAATCTGCTTTGCACTTAGTAAAATGCAATTACTAACTAATAATTGGTTGACTAATAACTAATTTCTCAGCTATCTTCAATATCTAGGAAACTATCATATGCTCTCATTCAACCATAGGAGTCTTTCTATGGTAGAAAGGATTATATATAAATGAGTGAAAGCATGAATTATGAATTCATGTGTATATGTGTGTGTCTATGTGTGTCTGTGTTTGTATATGTGCATATTTATGTGCCTATGTGTGTTTCTACGCATGTGTGTATGTACAAATTAAAAACTAAGATGGGAACCTTCTTTCATGAAGAAAGATAATATACGATTATTGAGAACTCATGTGTTAGTGACTTTTTGAAGCACTTTTCATATACTTTGTTTCTTTGCTGATTTGATTCTCAAAGCAATTCCAACAGGCCAGCACTATATTGCCTTGATTTATAGATACAAAACATAAAACACACAAATGCATGACTTCTTGATTTCAAGGTCACAAAAGTAGAAAACAGCAGGTTTAGGATTAGAATGCAGGTTGTCTGTGCTATTAGCTTTTCTGCCTGTTGGCTTGCTACCAGCACAGCTCTGAAAGGTCCTTTAAAACTACTTTGATTAAGTAAATTCTTTAGACTCAGATTGGTAGATGGAATATAAAGATTGACAACACTACAGAAGGAGAGGCCTGAGACTCAGATAGATTAATTTCTTACTTAGCTTTATGAGCAAGATCAGAAATAATTACTGCTTGTGAGAGTTTCCCCCTCTTCCAGGGCTCATTCAACCCTTGGGCCAGTCCTACAGAAGGGTGTGATTACCTGTACTGCATTCTCTAGAAATCTGCAATGTGTAGGAGTTAAGCATCCAGAAACACAGTCAGCAATTGCAGAACTAGGGCCACAATGTAAATTTGATTGCAAAGTCCTATGCTCTACCCATATCCTAAGGAAGTCGTGCAGAAAGATATATAATCTAAAGGCTTTAGGGAAACGGTCTAGAAGATCATATAAAAACCATTATTTCCTGCCCCTATAGTCAAATGGACTAACAGGGATACATGAGTTAAATTTTCTTCTGCTTTATGCAAATAACGCAATTATCACAGTAAATATCTTACCAATGTCACCAGACTGCCCTACTGATATTACTCTTATGACAATGGCCCTACTGACTAAATTTTATATTGGCAGGGTTGGGACAGAGGTACATAACACTTGGTAAATGAAATTTTATGAAATAGGACCAACCGCTTTCACTTTGAGATTGCAAGTCGCAGAGTGTTGGAAGGAATTAAAATCAAAGAAAAAGTAAGTCATCCCAAGGCATGACACTGAGTACTTCCAATACTTCTTAAAGAAGACAGAGTATATATAAATACTAAGTAAGTTCCCTTAAATAAGTAACAGTTCAAAGATGGCCACATAAAATGGTTTAAAAAGTCCAAATGTTGGCCCTCATTTCACTTATCCAATAGTGAAAGATCTGATCTACAGCATCCTTTCCATCCAGTACACCTTAATACTTGAACCAATTGTCTTGATCATGGATTTCCTATAGATATGCAGAAAATATTACAGCAAAAGTTGAAGACTTTTAATAAGACAAGCCATCCATTTTCCCAGCCCACAGAGATAGCAGATGCAACCTGCAAATGATAAATCATGTCCAAAAAATGAATATCACTCTATTCCCTGTGAATGAAAATAAGATGTGATTTATAATGTCGGGCCCCGTGTCTGCAGGCTCGTCCCAAGTGATTAATCACCTCAAATAAACTATTATTCAGAAGCAGCTGCTTAACGAACAAATTAAAAAACGTGTTTTTACTTAGCAATGCCAAATAGCTCCAGCTTATTGCAGACATGTAATAACTTCAACAACAAATGTTTAGCAATGTTTTATGTGGAAGATTATAATAACTGCTGTTTTTTTCCTTCGGCAATGCTGAGAATCAAATGTCAGGTCTTGAGCATGCTAAGTAAGTATCTTTCCTCTGAGTTACATACTCAGCTCATATAGTGATTGCTTTTTAAAAAATTAATAACTGAGCTCATAACTGAGACAATAATATACGCTGAGTTTGGGGTCAAGTCAGACTCAGTCTGGGAATGTCTGAAGAGGAACTCTAGATATTAGGTAATTTATTGGCACTTCAAAATTGTAAGGTATATTATTTTAACCTCTTTTATGGTCCAAATTTTGAGTTTTCATTTAGACCTTATCCAGTCACTGCTTTAAAATGTTTACTTTACTCACCTCAAGTGCTCTGTGATGTAAGTAGATTTGAATTACTCTTTTTTTTAATTTTTTTTATTGAGAAAAGGAAAAAAAAGTATCCGCCTCCACCCAGCCTCCCATTTCTCTCCCCCTCCTCCCACCTTTCTCCCCCCTCCCCCAAACTCCTCTCCCCCTCCCTCTCCAGTCCATAGAGCAGTCAGGGTTCCCTGCAGGGGAGCACAGAACCAGAACCACAATTCTTAGTTAAGGGAGCCACTTTAGGGTTGGCAAGAGACTTGACCCTAGAGTGGCTCCCAGGAGCCCATGGTGATGTCCCCAGTTAGTCCCTTGGGCAGCTGGGAATAGGCAATCTGAAATAACCCTCTCCTATGGCAATACTGACGAATATCTTGCATACCACCATAGAACCTTCATCTGGTGATGGAAGGAGATAGAGACAGAGACCCACACTGGAGCACTGGTCTGAGCTCCCAAGGTCCCAATGAGGAGCAGAAGGAGGGAAAAGATGAGCAAGGAAGTCAAGACCACGAGGGGCGCACCCACCCACTGAGACAACGGGGCTGATCTATTGGGAGCTCACCAAGGCCAGCTGGACTGTGACTGAAAAAGCATGGGATAAAACCGGACTCTCTGAACATGACGAACAATGAGGGCTGATGAGAAGCCAAGGACAACGGCACAAGGTTTTGACCCTACTTCATGTTCTGGCTTTGTGGGAGCCTAGCCAGTTTGGTTGTTCACCTTCCTTGACATAGACGGAGGGGGGCGGACCTTGGACTTTCCTTGGACTGAATTACTCTTTAAAACAAAACAAAACATTGCTTCTGACTGGATCCCTTTGAACTTCAATCCTATAAGTTCTAGCTCTAATACTTATAAATCAAGGATGCTAAAATTACTTTATTTTTCTCAACTTCCAAATTCCATAATACAATATAGAGTTCCAACTTCCAAGCAAAAAGGTAGGATATTGCTGCAAAACTAATCAAATTATTCTAAGGAGTTAGGGCGTTATCAGGCTGGGGAAAAAGCAGGCTTGGGGGTCTGTCAGACATTGGTGTTGACAAATGTTAGCTTGATTTACTTAAAAGCATTTCTTTGACTAGGTAGATGCTTAAGTTTGGGTTGTATTGGCATTTGAATGTTTTCTACAACCACAAAGGAGGGTGAAATTATTTGGAGGATGAATCATTTTGCTAGAGGAGTGTTTTAAGGTTCAGGAGAAGGAGCAAGAGAGAAGCTAATAGAAAGAGGAATGTCTTAGGGTTTGTTTGTTTGTTGCTGCTGCTCCTGTTTGTTTGGTTTGGTTTTTTTGACACAGGGTTTCTTTATGTAGCCCTGGTTGTCATGGAACTCACTCTGTAGACCAGGCTGGCTTCAAACTCAGAATTCTTCCTGCCTCTGTCTCCTAACTGTTGGGATTAAAAGTTTGTGCCACTACCGCCAGGTGAAGAAGGATGCTTAAAAGAATTCCCACACTAGCTCAGAATTGAGAAATAGATGGTTACTTATTTGGGGATAGACTCACAAATCAGAATCCTCTGCTTTAACGGAGATCATAAACTTAATCCCACAGCCGGAAAAGAGGCTGGACGCATGCTCTACATTGGCATATATAGTATAAGAGACCACGCCATAGTGGGCGGGTAACCACAGCCTGTAAGACTTCCTACAGCAGCCAGGCTTAGTTAGGATTTTATTGCTGTGAAGAGGCACCATGACCATAACAGCTATCATAAAGGAAAACATTTAATTGGGGCTGGCTTACAGCTTCAGAGGTTTAGTTCATCATCGTCATGGCAGGACATGGCAGTATGCAGACAGACATGGTGCTGGAGAAGGAGCTGAGAGTTCTCCATCTTGATCCACAGGCAGCAGAATGAGACTGCCACACAAGGCCCAGCTGCAGTGTAGACCTCAAAGTCCTCCTGCACAGTGAAACACTTCCTCAAGCAAGGCCACGCCTACTCCAACAAGGCCTCACCTTCTAATAGTGCCACTCCCTATGGGCCCAAGCTTTCAAACATGTAAGTCTATGGGGGCCATTCCTATTCAAACCACCACAGGAAGCAAAACCAAAGGGGTTTTTTGGTAATTCAGAGCCAGCGAAGTGAAAAGTAGAAAGTGCCAGGTTTCCCGGGGTTTCAGATGGGCCAGCAAAACAAAATTAAGATTTGACCCTATGGAATACATTAATTCTTTTGGCAAGAGCTGAATCAGTGAACTGGAGACCCAAAGACTAAGTGGCATAGATTAAAGACTTCAAAGAGAAGGGGGAAGCTAGCAAATATGATCAGAACACAGCTGGATTGTCATGGTTGGCTGTAAAAGGTGTATAGTAGACAGGCAACTATGCAATGATGCAACATCAAGCTGGGGTTTTCTCATTTCTTATTTTTTAAAGCATGAGCAAATCAGTTTACTTATGTATTAAGGGAAAGATATAAGTGAAGCAGAAAGAATATTGAAGCAGAAGAGAAAGGAAAATCATTATGGGTGTTCCTGAATATATGATTGCTGAACTGTTACTTTCTTCATCAAGAACGCTGAGACAGGCATTAATGTCTTAGACAGGGAATGAGTGGGAAGGCCCCAAAGAGAAGGCCCTGATACAGAGGAAACATGTAAATCTCAGAAACATTTCTTGTTGGCTTGAGTCAGGAAAGGAACTGCAGAGTGTTCTTGGTGAAGGAGACAGTGCCTGGATTCTCAGAGTCATGTTGCCCAACACCCAATCTTTATTCCATGATCGGTGTTCAGGGTCTTCTCTGATATGCCTGTCATTGCAAGGTTAGACACAAACTGCTTGTGCTTTGGGATGCCTACAGAAAAGCTTCTGGCCAAAGGGAGAGAAGACAGAAGATATGCCAAAATGACAGTCTCTGATGCAATGAGGAAAGAATCCTAGAACAGTCACACACAGGGGGGTGAATGTAGAGCCACTAAGAATGAGGATCAAGGAGATAGTTTATTAGATAAAGTACCAGACACAGAAGCACAAGGTCCTGAGGTCAGATTCCCAATAGGCTCATAAAAGCTGGGAACAGTGATGCAAGCCTGTAGCCCCACCTCCCAGAGCAGCGACAGAGAGGGTTCACTGACCAGCCAGTTGAGCAAAAATGGCAAACTCCTGGTTCTGTGGGAGACCCTGTCTCAGGAAACATGATGGAGACTGATAGAAGATGACAATAGCACTCACTTCTGGTCTTTTCACAGGTACTGACACCTGTGCATACACATAATAAACAACTTTTGCGGGGACATGCGGGCTCTTCACAGGAAGCACTGGTTATCTTGCAGTTACACAGGATGGGGCTTGTATCACAGTTATAACAGGAGGATGGATATATTAGAGATAACCTGAGTACATGTGAGGCATGCCTATAGGCCTTCACCCTCCACAAACTGACCTCAAGTCTCTTTTGCTGAAGACAACACCCACACAACTCATTAAACATAGAGAAGTTGAGTTAGTGCCTACACAGAGCCTTCACCCCAACATGCTAGCATCTTTGGTACAGGACAGTACTTTGTACACTACTAAAGGAGAAATGTAGACACCAACACAACTACAAACATTTGATCCTCAGTGGAGTCCTGCCTTCAAGATGTGCTAATGCAGTGGTGGCACAAAGCTTTGGGAGTAACCAACCCCTATTGAATTTGACTTAAGGCCCACTCAGAGAGATGGAACCCGTACTCTAAGCTGCTTGGGTCACCAAGAACCTGAGACTAGCTAGCCCAGGGAAGTAGATAAAACTAAATACTTCTGCTCTACTAAAAGAACAGAAATGAATTGATTCCTAGTGACATTTTACCATACTCATAGATCAGCGCCTTGTTCATCACTATCAGAGAAGCTTCCTCTTCAAGCAGCTGGGAATGAATACCGAGACCTATAGGCAGACCATTATACAGAAAAGGAGAGAACTTGGAACACTCAGCCCTAAAGGAATATTCCCATGAAATCCCTCTCCTTAGGGCTCAGGGAGAAGAGAAGGCAGGAAGAGTGTAAGAGCCGAAGTGGAGGGAGGACACCAGTAGAACAGGCCTGTAAATCAACAGGATCAACACACAGATAAACTCACGGAAACTAAGGCAGCATGCACAGGGCCTTCATGTTTACACCAGATGTATTCCTGGCACTGAAAGGAGTAGTGGACACATGCCCTCATCCCCAACCCCAAAACAATTGATAACCACTTGCAAATGAAATTGTTTTCTATAAGAGAGTCACACCGGTGAAACTACTTTTAAGAGCAGGAGACATGGCCATTGCTGTGGAAAATTAGTTTAATGTGTCTTACATTTATTTATGCTCTGAAACATTTGTTTAATTATGTAAAGCTATGCTTTTGTTTATGCTGTATTTATTTTACTCTGTGAAGCTGTGATTCTTTGCCTGTCTAAAACACCTGGTGGTCTAATAAAGAGCTGAATGGCAAGTAGCGAGGCAGGGAAAAAATAGGGGGGGGGGCTGCCAGACAGAGAGAAATCTGGGAGAAGGAGAAGGAGAAAGATAGAACAAGGAGAGGGGGATGTCAGGGGCCAGCCACCCAGCCACTCAGCCACTCAGCCACCCAGCCACTCAGCCACTCAGCCACTCAGCCACCCAGCCACTCAGCCACCCAGCCAGCCACAGAGTAAGAGTGAATAGTAAGATATACAGAAGTAAGAAAAGGAAAAAGAATCCAGAGGCAAAGGTAGTTGGGATAATTTAAGAAAAGCGGTCAATAAACAAGTTAAGGCCAGGCATAAATAAGCAAGAAGAAGTCTCTCTGTGCGTGATTTATTTGGGAGCTGTTACAGGCCCCCAAAGAGCACAGAATAAATAGTCAAAAAGAGAAAACAACCACATCCATCTGTAGATGGCCAACAGAAAATGAATTCAAAGTGTCATTGGAGGCTTCTTGTCAGAGCTTTACCTTTCTTATTAATTTTGTCTTACGTTTTAATTTTTATTTTATTATATATATATTATATTCTCCCCCCCACAAGTTCTTTAATGTTTTTATGGGATTCCCGAGTATGTGTCTCCGCATCTGTATCTGTGTCCTACGTCCTTTTGGGGGCTCTTTTCCTTGTTTCTGTTTTTCTATTCTGATGTGTTGGTTTTGTGTTGGTTCTATCTTTCTATTTTATATTGCCTCTTAGAAGTCTCTTTTCTAATGAGAGGCAGAAACGAAGTTGGTCCTGATGGAGAGGGAGGATATGGGATAAAGGGGAGGGGAAGCACATTCAGGATATATTATATGAAAAAAATCGATTTTTAATCAAAATGAAAAAAGAAGAGACTCAGCTTGTATATTCTTATAAGGTATTGGGTCAGGAAAGGACACCGGGGAGGTTACTATCTTAAATATTCTCAGTCTGAAGAACTGGTCTAGAAGACAGTCAGTATGAGCTATGCTAAGAACAGGATTTATATTTCATTAGTATAGTCAACACAGATGGAATTAAGAGAGCCTGTGCTCTGTGGGATTCTAAACATCCAAATGTTGTCATGAAGGAGAAAGGCAACTGAGGCACAGAGGGTGGTAATAAGAGCAGCCCCCATGTCTCCATGACATATGTGTGACACTATTAGAGAAAGACCAAAGACTGAGGCGTGATTATGCAGATAAAGTAATCACAAACTATGTGACCTTGGAAATTGAAGATTATACTCAGTATAGATAGATAATCTTCAACCTCTTCAAAGAGCT
>NC_022010.1:59230038-59231556 GCF_000317375.1 Microtus ochrogaster
AAGTTCATTGATGTTGAATATTTCACCAAGCTTGCAAATGAATGACTAAAATTGACACAATTTCTGAATTTTTTGGATCTCAAACCCATAATACATCCACTATATACCTTCGTTACAAAAAGAGAGAATAGGTTTGTATACAATTTATGTAAAAAAAAAAAATGAGGCGGTCCAAAGATAAATAACACAGAGTGTGTATTTCACTTCCTGTTCTGTAAATTCGGATGTTATGTTGTCCTTGGGTTGATTATATTTGTGATCTCCTGGTACAGAAAGGACAGGAGCTTGGGGAAACAGGAAGGGCAGAGATAACATTTCTTTTCCTCCAGTGTAGCAGATTTTGCAGAGCTGAGAAGAGTGAAAAGGAATTCCAGTATGATGGACGTCGGTTTGCTTCTGTCTAACTGAAGAGGCTGCAGTAATTCTAGCCCCACCTCAAAAACATTGGTTTCTCCTTGTTTTCTGTTGATGGTTTTACATTTCAGTGAGTGAAGATAATGGTAACTTTGTTTTTCTGAGTGTATAATGCTTCCCTACAAAAGCATTTTTTATCCTCAATCCACATAATCAAGAAAAGTGGACTAGTTAAATGTTCAGAAGTTTGGTAATTAACGTCTCTCTTGTTGGTAGTGTCTGCATTGTATATTCAATTTTTGACTAAATAGAGATATATTGCAATAGACAATAGATATCTAAGGCATTTTTATCAGACAATAGATTAAATCTTTGAGGGAAGATCTATGCCTTGCTATTTTGTAGTTTTAATTTTGGAAGACTGTTCTCCATGTAGCGTTGAAACATCCCTGTCCCATTTGTAATGCTCAAGGATAACCAGAGAATGAAAGAGAGGATGCAAAACCATAGGATGAAGAAAAAGTGGCTGGAAAAGCCCAGGCTTGACTTCAGTCTCCATGGAGACAGGAACAGCCTGAAGAGCTTTAGTTGTCACGTTGTCTTTGGGGTATAAAAGTCAATGCTGGTTGATTTCTAAATTTGCTCACCTACAGTGCAAGTAAGACACATGCAGATGAGATGCTGCACCCCCAAGCAGCATCTAGATAGCATCTGTCTTAGCCTCTAGGAACCTTCATGATGAACGTGAGGTCTTTTGATCCCTTACTGCATAATTGTAAATGATAAACTCTTTCCATGAAACACATGTGTATTAGGTCTTCTTCACTAGACATGGCAGTTAGGAAAATGTAGCTCAAGACACAGAGGGTTGAAACACATAAACTCCTATGCCTGATGGTCGGCTTGATGACAAACTGCTTTCCTTCATGTAGGGGGCGTTTACTCTTTAGGCATCAGTGATCTTAGTTTATAAATTTCTAGTGTAGTACTTATTTTTTTATTAAATTTATTTATTATGTATACAGTATCCTCAGTATTCTGTCTGCATGTATGTCTGCTGGCCAGAAGAGGGCACCAGATCTCATAACTGATGGTTGTGAGCCACCATGTGGTTGCTGGGAATTGAACTCAGGACCTTTGGAAGAGGAGGCAGTGCTCTTAACC
>NC_022010.1:59231656-59264595 GCF_000317375.1 Microtus ochrogaster
TTTCTTTCTTTCTTTCTTTCTTTCTTTCTTTCTTTCTTAAGATTTATTTATTTATTATGTATACAGTATCCTCAGTATTCTGTCTGCATGTATGTCTGCTGGCCAGAAGAGGGCACCAGATCTCATTACTGATGGTTGTGAGCCACCATGTGGTTGCTGGGAATTGAACTCAGGACCTTTGGAAGAGGAGGCAGTGCTCTTAACCGCCGAGTTATCTCTCCAGCCCTGTAGTACTTATTCTTGAGGGATTATTAGCTAGATGAATAAATGTTACGTATGAACCAGCCTTCCTTATCTCACATCTATAGCACGGATAGTAGCCTAACTGCATTGAGATGGGTATTGTACCAATGCTCCTTTTCCAACGCTTCTCACACTGATACCAAAGCCATCAACTTAGTCTTTAACTAAATCACAAAACTTTTCATAGCACTATATCTTTTTTATCTTGTTTTTTTTATTATGGTGGTCCAAAAATGTGAGCCTATTCCATCTTGTCTGAAAGTCAGAGAGTTTTAGCTTGCTCATAGTTGTTGACAACAACTGTAGCCACATACCCTGACCTAGGATGAATTTACTTGGTGTTTAGGGCATTAAGATGGCCCATAGTGGTTGATCTTCTCCACCCTGAACAAAGGTAAGGGAATTCGAGCATACTTCTGCTCCTCTTTGAAATAGTAGGTTTGACCTGGCAGTGGCTGCCTTCAGGATACTTGGTCTAAGATGGGTTTGCTGCCTAAACAACAGAATGCTTTTTTCATAAAATAATGGCTTGATGTCTCAAAGTATTGAAGTAAGTAACTATTCTAGTATCCCTTTGTATCATGTTAAAGTAGTCTTTTGCCCTCCCCCCTTTTTGTATTGTAGCATAAAAATGTACAGAAAATTAAACACGGGCTTACTCCGAACTTGGAATTCAGCATTGAGTAATCACTTAGTTGCCCTCCCGATTCTATGCTATGTCTCTGTGTTTCTTTCTTATCTCTGTTCCTCCTACCTAACATTTCTAATCCTCATGCCCCTACTCTGGAATGTGAACCATCTATGGTCAGGAGCCTGGCAGAAGTCACCCCAAAAAGACATACATGACATATAGCAGCCCAACGTGGTGCAGCTCCCAACATTTTTTTTTATTTTGAAATAAACTCACTTTATGCAGCCCTGGCTAACCAGAAACTCAGAATAGAGTTTTCTGCCTTGTTTTCTTAGTGCTGGGAATACAGATTAGTGTCACCACCACACCTGGCATAGTGTATCTTAATTACCCTTCAAATGTCAAGAATCAAGTTAATCAGAAAAGAGATGATGTTCTCGTGTTTGTTGTTAGCAAGTCATTCTTGATGGCATGAAATTATCTCACACCCAAGATTTCTGGATGAAGAATAGTCACAAAAATTTGTTTGCAGAGAATCTACCTGCATTCATATCTTGGGTATGTAAGAGATATTTTTAAATAGAGCAGAAACTATTATAAAAAGCCCTAAACTCTAAAAGCTTCAACTCTTGTCCTGTCCTGTCCTGTCTATCCAGTTAGAGAGCTCTACAAAGATTTCTCAGTCCACCATTCTGGAAGATTTGAAGAATCCTGCAAGAAATTCTCCTTATTTAGATTTTCAGTCCTAAAACAGAGTATCTACTATAATGACACATTTGGATTATAATATACTATTCAGAAAAATGAATTTCTTTACTATGATTCATGCCATAGACTTAAAAAAATATATTGTACGAACTAGGCTTGGTGGTGAATGTCTTTAATCCCATCACTCGAGAGGCAGAGGCAGCCAGATCTCTGTGAATCTGAAGCTAGCTTAAATTACATAGTGAGTTCCAGGACATCCACAGAGACTCTTTCTCAAAAATCAAAAAAGTAAAATGTATATATTATATACTTTCTCTGTAACTAAGCCAGGAAATATTAAAGAGATGAAATTAAGTATTATTTTAGAGTATAAATTCATCGCATTTCAGTATTGATTGAAATCATCCTTGCAAGCAACATTCTGCCAAGCAAGTGTGTGTGTGTGTGTGTGTGTGTGTGTGTGTGTGTGTCTTCTCTATTTTGTTTGTTTTTTGAGACCAAGTCACTATATACCCCAGATTGATCTCAAAATTCACTACGTAGCCCAGGTTGGCCATAAACTTGTGTTCTTTTCTGTCTTGCCCTCTCTACTGCTGGTATTAAGGCATATGCCTCGTACCATCAGGCCTTGTAACTTATCTTAAGCTTCATGAGGTTTTATATATTTCCTTCTATTCTGCTTTCTGAAATGTCATATAACCCTATATAAAATTAGACTGCACTCTTAAAGTTTTGTCTTAGTTATAATATAGACATATGTTCAGATTTTGATGAGAGTTTTATAGATGTCAGGTTAGACTTTTTTTACTCTTCACTCAGCTCTTTGATTGACTTGATGCATTAATAACTAGATGATAATGTTATGGCTTCCAAATTTCAGATGAGAGTAATGTAATTATAATTTACTTTTCATTTTCTTTTCGATCAAGTGATAACATTTCTGTGCCAAATCCATAAGCAATATAGCATTCCCTGATTAATTGAAAGTCATAATGCATTATTCAATTTTTACATACCTTGGAATGTAGTCATCATAGTATCTGTACACTTTATCTGAAATGTAGTAAAAATATACAAATTAAAAGAAATGTCTACACATTTAAAAATATTTTACCAAATGTTCTGAGGGAGCTAAGCCTTGGTGTAAATTAGCAAATTTGGTCAAGCCACAACAGCTCCTACTAATTGAACTGGGGAGGATATGATTTGGTGGTGATCTGAGAGTATCAAGGGGTCCCTGTACCAATGTTTACTACTCAGGACGACAGTATCATGGAGTGCACTGAAACTTTTAAGAGTGCAATCTAAGGGAAAGTCCTTTCATTACTCAGAGTGTTGCTGTGAGAAGGGAGTAAGCATGTTGTCATGTGACTGCTGGGTAATTTTTGGAAGATAGTCATAAATACAAACAAAACTGACTGCTCCCCTCTGTCCTCTGACTGGAGAAGTATTCAGTTAATCTAACATGTAGACTTGCCATTGCTATCTGATAGGAGTTGACATAGTCAAGGGGCAGACCCTAAGCTATAACTGTTCAGATTTTGAACTTTCCAGAGTTATAAGCTAAATAAAACCCTTTTCTTTACAAAGTTAACTACCTTTGGTGTTTATTGTAATAATATAACAAACAGATAAAGACATCTTCCTTTATGAGCCAATCAAATGTTGTTTGGGTAATTTGAGATGAAAACAAGACAGCTTGGGCATAATATTGAGCTAGATGCATAACTATTTTGTACATAGAAAACACTGAGAAAAATCTGGGACTTCTATTCCTGTCACCCTTGTTTCTGCCCATTGTGAAACACTGACATAGTTTCTGCCTTTAAGTTCCATTAACACTCCTGGGGTTTTTTGGTTACTTCTATTTTTGTTCATATTGGTTCTAATAGACCTTTTTTTTAAACAACAACAACAACAACAACAACAAAAATTCTACTTATAAAGTGGGAAAAAGGCATGATATATCATGTATTTATTTCTGTATTTAGAAAAAGGAACTGCTTATAATCAGATCGAGACCACTTTCCAGATTTGTTTGGTGTCTTGCTTTGAATAAGAAATCTACCCAAAGTCTTGGGCATTTGATGACATGATCTTCAGCTGGCCATGCTGTCTGAGGTGATTTGGGAGGTGTAGCATCAGTGAAGGAAGTATGTCACTGGGGATGGGTTTTGAAAATTCAAAACCATTCTCTCTCTCTCTCTCTCTCTCTCTCTCTCTCTCTCTCTCTCTCTCCTTTGCCCTTGAGGATGCACACTCTCAACTTCTTGCTTGAGTTGCCATGTCCCATGCCTTCCACCATGACAGACTTGTATTCCTTTGGAACCATAAGCCTAACTCTTTCCTTTAGAAGTTGTCTTGATAATGATGTTTTATTACAACAACATAAGAATAGCTAATGCACTTGGAATTTAAGTACATCCATAAGAAGATAAAACCTAGGATGATGTATCATGAAACATACTCGTGGTTAGGAATCAGCTAATATTGGATTTGGTACCAGAGCACATGCTGTGAGACAGTATGAAAATTGGTCTAAAGCTATGCTTATCAGTCCATCTGTAGAAGAGAATAGCAAAACCTGACATCATGGAGTGGATATGGAAAATAATTAAAACAATGTCAAGACATTTTATAAAATGACAAAGCTGCTTATCAATATCATGTGGTCTAAGTTCAAATCATATAAGCCACAGCTTGTGCTCATTAAATTGGAAAGTTTCTTCATGAATGAGTGAACTTGAAATAGACTTATTTAGTTATTGAAGTGAAATAAATAACACGAGTAAAGTTTAACTTGGAAGGAAATCATGGAAATTTCACCTTTACAGAGGGAATTGCCACCAGCTGAACATTTTTTTGCTTATAATAAGAAATTGAGAATAAAATAAAGAATATTTTTTAAATTAAATAAAGAATATAGGGCTAAGTAGTTACATTGACAGACTGCTTGCCTAGCATATATGAAGCCCTCAGATCCCCAGCACCATATGAACTGGTCGTCGTGGTCCATATCTCTAATCCCAGCATTTTGAAGGTCAAAATAGAAGAAATAGAAATTCAAGGTCATCCTCTACTATATAGAGAGTTTGAGGCCAGCCCGATGTACATGAAACCTGTTCTTAAAATTAAACTAAAACAAACAAGAATGTCATTTATTAATAAGAATAAAAAATTAGATGTCCCATAAAATATTTTCTTAAACTGGCAAATATTTTTATAATATAAGGACATCTAGGTAAAAAATAATTGCAATATTAATATCGGTGCCTTGAAAATATACTCATGTAATGTTTGATGCTTTTTTTTTTTTTTCGAGACAGGGTTTCTCTGTGGTTTTGGAGCCTGTCCTGGAACTAGCTCTTGTAGACCAGGCCGGTCATGTAATGTTTGAAAGAGTAACTCTAGAGTAGTGAAATACCAAAGAATGTTTCATCCCCTGAATAAACAAGAAAAAATGGCTTCTTTGTCAAAAATCAGGTGTTCAAAGATGTGTGGATTGATATCTGGGTCTTCTATTCAGTTCCATTGGTCCTCCTGTCTGTTCTTATGCCAATACCAGACTGTTTTCAGTACTATAGCTCTGTAGTAGAGCTTGAAGTCAGGGATTGTGATGCCTCCAGAAGTTCTTTTATTGTACAGGATGTTTTTTGTTTGTTTGTTTGTTTTTTTTTTTTTTTTTGCTTTTCCATATGAAGTCGAGTACCATTATTTCAAGGTCTGTGAAGAATTTTGATGGGATTTTGATGGGCTTTGCATCAAAACTGTAGATTGCTGTTGTCAAGATTGTCATTTTCACTTTGCTAATTCTGCCCATCCAAGAGCATGTGAGATCCTTCCACTTTTTGATGTCTTTTTGAATTTCTTTCTTCAAAGATTTAAAGTTCTTGTCATACAAGTCTTCCACTTGTTTGGTTAGAGTTACTCTGAGATATTTTATGCTATTTGTGGCTATTGTGAAGAGTGTTGTTTCTCTGATTTATTTCCTAGACCTTTTATCATCTGTGTGCAGGAGGGATTCTAAGTTTTTTTAGTTAATCTTGTATCCTGCTGCATCACTGAAAGTGTTTGTGAGTCACAGAAGTTCCTTCGGAGAATTTTTGGATTGCTTATGTAAACTATCATGTCATCAGCAAACAGTGAGAGTTTGACTTCTTTTCTGATTTTTATCCCCTTGATCTTCTTTTGGTGTCTTACTGCTCTAGACCTCAAGAACTATATTGAATAAATATGGAGAGAGTGGACAAGAATGAAAATAGACCCATACCATGCACAAAACTCAAGTTCAAATGGATCAAAGACCTCAACATAAATCCAGCCACACTGAACCTTATAGAAGAGAAAGTGGGAAGTACACTTGAATGCACTGGCAAAGGAGACCACTTCCTAAATATAACCCCAGTAGCACAGACACTGAGAGAAACAATTAATAAATGGGACATTATGAAACTAAAAAGCTTCTGTAAAGCAAAGGACATGGTCAACAAGACAAAATGACAGCTTACAGAATGGGTAAAGTTCTTCACTAACCCCACACCAGACAGAGGTCTGATCTCCAAAATACAGAAAGAACTCAAGAAATTTGTCATCAAAAGAACAAATAATCCAATAAAAAAATTGAGTACAAATCTAAACAGAGAACTTTCAACAGAGGAATCTAAAATGGCTGAAAGACACTTAAGGAAATGCTCAACATCCTTAGTCACCAGAGAAATGCAAATCAAAACAACTCTGAGATTCCATCTTACACCTGTAAGAATGGCCAAAGATCAAAAACACTGATAACAACTTATGCTGGAGAAGTTGTGGGGAAAAGAGAACACTTCTGCATTGCTGGTGGGAATGCAAGCTGGTACAGTCCCTTTGGATGTCAGTGTAGTGATTTCTCAGAAAATTAGCAAACAACCTTCCTCAAAAGCCAGTAATACCACTTTTGGTTATATATCCAAAGATGCTCAATCATGCCACAAGAACATGTGCTCAACTATGTTCATAGCAGCATTATTTTTTGTCATAGCCAGACCATGGAAACAACCTAGATGCCCCTCGACAGAAGAATGGATAAGGAAAATGGATAAGGTACACAATGGAGTACCACACACCAGTAAAAAATAACGACATCTTGAATTTTACAGGAAAATGGATAGAACTTGAAAACATTATTTTGAGGGAGGTAACCCAGACACAGAAAGACAATTATCACATGTACTCACTCATAGGTGGTTTTTAAACATAAAGCAAAGAAAACCAGCCTACAAACCACAATCCCAGAGAACTTAGACAACAATGAAGACACTAAAAGAGACTTACATCGATCTAATCTACATGGGAAATAGAAAAAGACAAGCTCCCCTAAATAAATTGAGAGCCTGGGGACCTTGGGGGAGGGTTGAAGTGGAGGGCAGAGGCAGGGAGGGGAGCAGAGAAATATGTAGAGCTCAATAAAATTGAAGAAAAATAATTGCAATAAACTTTTGTGAGAAAAATAAAAGCATTAAATAATAGCATAAGGTCCTTAAATAGAATGAAAGAGGGCTAAAACTCTAAAATAACAAATGAAAATAGATGCATATGGAATATTATATATCAGAACAACTGCAGAAGAAACACAGAGAGAAGACTTGGAAAATCCAAGGACACCACATGCTTCACTAAACTTAGAAAAACAAATGTGTGTTTGGATACTAGCTAGACCATCACTGCTTGGGTAATTTTAGTTTTACAGTCTTTCCTAAGCAGGTTAATAGCCAATGATCTCTTGCTGAGCATGAAGGTGAGCAAACTCAGGCTTCTGCAAAGACCTTTCTGTCCCAGAGGCTCAGAAGTTTATTTGAGAATAAATGGCTGGATTTAAATGTTGCCTAGTCATCTCAGAGCTACGTGGCCAAACTGCAAACTGTGCTCTGCTACAGAGCAGCAAAGTGTGCAAGATCGTCAGTGAGAAGAGCTGGGTGAGGTTCTCCCACCCTCCCCTGTGATGCAGACACAAGGCTTGTGGTTGGTGTGGATGTGAGAGGCTGTGATGCAGAGACATTTGCTTTTATGTTTCCCCTTTAGGGTGTCTACTTTTCTCTGCCCACTCTGGTACAGCAAGGAACAGCAGAACATGGCTGAAACACTAACACTGAATTCTTTAGGTTCATTTCTGTCAAAAACATGCCACGGTCTAGTGAAAAGAAAGTTCACTGATAAGACTAAAACACACACAAATCACACACTTGTTTATCCCTCTCAAATCAAAGAGAAAGAGTTGAATAAATAATATTCTTTGGATTTAATGGAAGAAGAGGAAAATATATTATCAGGAAAAGAAACAAACATACTCCTCCTAAAGGTTTGGACAGCGCATTTAATAAAAATAAAGATTTGTTTTGGAAAGCAGAGAGAGGACTCATTTTCAAAGCTTCCAGCTAGCTGCTACAAAAAGCATCAAGACAAGGCTTGTCTTGTCTATCTGATTGAATGTGTAGATATTATGCTGCCGCTGTGAGGAGGGTTCCTTTTGTAAGCTATTTAAGACAACTCCGAAGTTTCTTCACTGACTGTTGACCGAGGAGGAGTCATATCTTGCAAGTTTCTCAGCCACAAAGAGTAGCACAAAGAAGCTAACATAAAAGTGGCATGAGGTCAATAGCAGGAGCATTACACTTGCAGACCACGTGGGAGAAAGCTGGCTGGGGTGACAAAAGTCTCCTCTAACCCATCTTGCCAATGGAGATGAAATGGAGCAAGCGAGTCCTCAGCATTAGGACTTGTGTTTGCAGAGACAATCCCTACCACCTGTAGTCTCTGGGGGAGGATAAATATTATTTGTTCCTGTGAATTGGACAAGATAGGAGGGTAGATATTCACACTGGAGGAAAACTGCTGGAAGGGGCTGGGAAGTTAGAAAGGCGAAGGAGAGCATCTGGCCCTTGGAGAGCAACGGCGAGGCTGCTCTAAGGCTCATCATCTTGTTTGCACATCAGTCTGTACAGTGAGTTCCACCTAAGAAGTGTATATCAAATAAAATGACCTGACAGCCACTGAAGCCTCAAAACACCCACAGACATGGAGTCAACTGTGGACTTGCAGGAACACAGCAGTGGCTGCTACAGCCCTGGATGTTGTTAACTTGTTATATAATATAAATATGGGGACAGGAATTTAGCCAGGATGGGCAGAGGATCTCCAGGGCACAGACAACACTGGGGAACTGATGCTGACTGAAATAATGTACTAAAGTTAAATAAAGTGATGGGGCCCACGAAATGTCCTTGGTGATTACTGTGGAAAAAAAAAGAAGGAAGGAAGGAATTACTGTGGAGAAAGAGCAAGAGGTATTGCGTGCATGGGGTCTGTGATGTGGACTATACCAGATACACAACCAATCTGGTAAGTTGCAGCCCTGTGCAAAGTTATGTGCACGTTTTCTTTTTCTCACAAGACACTTATGGTCTGCATGTTTTTCGTTTGCTGTCAAAAGGAAACTGAGACTCAGAGAAGTTGCTACTTGTACAAAATCTGACAGCTGAAATCTAACATCAGAGTGTATTTTAATTCACATCAAATTTGATTTTCTTTAAAAGTTATGTTGTTAAAAATCAAATGGCTGGCATTAATCAAAAGAAAGACATCATATATTCAATTTATTATTATCTATTTTCAATTTTTTTCTCCACCACACTACTTTTAAAAAATAGAGCTGAGACAATAATGGCTTGTATAATTTTTTTTTTAAAGATCAAACCTATGATGCAAAGCTAAATGCAAAGAGAATGCTTCTATTTGTATAATGGAGATGATCTGGATATTGATAAGTAAAACCTAATGCACAAAGCACCAAGAGTGAAAATTATAAAACCTATTCACGCTGAGATATAAAAAACTAGTATATGTCCTTCTTGGAGACTCAGGCCTGATTTTGATATTGGATTGCTGTATGAGGTCAGCTATGTCATTCTCAAGTACCTCTCACTCTTTAAAGTCTGCATCACAATGACTTTTCCATGTTTTATGCTGCACTATTAACACTTAGGAAGCTTCTACATGGACCAAGGACACACTCCACAATTTGATCATCATTTGCATTAGCTTCACACAGTTTCCTTAGACATATGCGCTCTGTTTTACTCCAGTTTGCTGACTTGGTTTTAGCTCTTTTCATGAGATTGGAGAAAGCACTTTTCTTCTTCTTTGTCTTCTTCTTCTTCTTTTTTTTTTTTTTTAAAAAATCTTTCCTGACCACTTATAGCTCTATCCTTGGATTATAAAGGCAATTTCCAGAAACAGTTGAGCTCTGGTTCTATTGTGCACTGATCCATGTATTCAGTGTGCACATGCCAGATGCCCACTGTGTACAAGCTGTGCACATTATACCATCTTAATTATGGCATGTGTAGGTAAATAGTCACCTGGCTAATAAAAGCAAAGCTAATAGCGGTAGTGACAGACCACTGGCCTGTTGCAAGCCTGCCGTGTAGTAACAGGCCCAGGCTCAGGCTGTGGCTCTTCTAGTCCGGCGGCCAGAGCCTGGGAGGACTGTGTAACTTCAGTACAGCCTTGGGGAGCAAGTTCTCACTCCTGTCACTGTCTTAAAAGACTGCCATTTCCTGATTTGTTCATTTAGAAAAGCCTGCTCATGGGAATAAGTCCTTCCATCTCTCGCTCCTGAGACAGAGACAAAGCTAAGTTTGGGAGCCTCTTCTCACATCCTGAATATTATTTTGTTCTTAAAGAGAGCCTCCAACGTGAAAACAATACCGCAAGGATTTCTCATGGTTACAATATATTGTTAATGACATTTCATAATAGTGTCTACTCCAGAGGTCTGCCAGTGATGCCAGAGTCTGCTTTCAAGCCAGTGCCATACAACAGTTTGCCAAAAGGTCTTACCTCGTTGCCGCTGCTTCTCTACATAGTGGGAGATATTGAATATCACCGATATAAGCAGAGCCAAGCCCAAGAAGGCTAGAAGTCCCCAGAGGAAAAAGGGGCATCCAGAGTTTCCTGGAAACAAAAGTAGATATGTCTGTGATACAGCAGCTAACCACACATATGTTTTACTTCAACAAATGCCACGAGCCACACCACTGCCTTTTGCTGAGTGTGGCAGTTCACACTGGTGAGTGTGGCAATTCATGCCAGTGAGTGTGACAGTTCACACTGATGAGTGTGGCAGTTCATGCCAGTGAGTGTGGCAGTTGAGTGGCTAAGGTACTAGAAAGGCTGGGCATCTGGGCGAGCCTGGATTTCAAAGTAAGGGGCTGTCTCAGAATTAATTAACTAATTTCCTTCACTTGTAATGAGTGGCAAATCTGCCAGAAGATTAATAAATATCGACCATCAGATATTTGCAGATTTCAAAGTGTTGATAAGTCTCGAGATTCAGCGTAGTTAAAGCAAGCTTCCATATTTTTAGTGTTAATAAAATGAAAGATAAATTTGGCTATTAAAGGGTGACAAGTGGTGACTGATTATAAGATCTCAGTTCAAAATTAAGATTACTCTGATACCCCTGAATGTTCATTTTGTGGACTCTTCTCAGATTTTATTCTTCATACTAAAATTTTATTTCTGTGCTTTTTTTCTCTTTTTTTTCCCAGGAAATCACTTGGTCCTTTTCATCAGCCCTGGGACTGTAGCACATCAGCTGTTGTAATTAAACAGTAATTCTGCAATCACTGTAGCACAGTTTTATTAGCTGGAGCCGCAAGGACCTTTCCTCACTACTGAGTGTCCTGATAATGGACAGGGGAGAGTTCACTGCTATGAAGGACTCTCTCTTCGTTTTATTTCTGAGCAATAAAATGATAGGTAGGTTATTGCCAGTCGATTAGCCAAGATGATTTATCGTTACCTCCACACATTGATGAGCAACTGTGAAAATAACAGACCAGAGTTGGTATATCTTGGTAATTATGCCAACATGACGGATGCCTTACACTGATCCCAGAAGAGTAACTTCTGATTCTCTGATATAAACAATTAGATGTATCCCTATGCCAGAGTGTACACCTGATACTAAAGAATCAAAAACTCAAAACAAAACCAACCAACCAATGGAGGCCTTGCATTCGAGAAACTCCTTTGTGGTGAACAAATGTCACGTATATAATTAGAACTGCAAGCTGAAAATAGCTTGGAGGTGAAAGTAGCTGTAAGAGAGACCACAGCCCTTCAGAGGCCTGACTCTCTCACCATGAGGCCAAGTCAGAGACCGTTTTAGAACCTTTTAGGAAATTAAAATATCACTTCACTAAACACAATAAGCATAGTGATTAAAACTTAACAGAGGAGGAATTTGTTTTGCTTCCCTCCTCTGCCTTTAAGTATCAAATGAGAAAGCTGGGTGTCAATGAAATCTTCTTAGTGCCTCTCTCCTGTTTTCTGCATCTCAAATATGATGTTTAGATTCTGACGATTTCTTTGGCTTATTGTTGCCCTCAGATGTTTGTGTATTCAAGTGGGCACCATTGATTTTTAAATAAACATGCAGATAAAAGATTCAAGTATACTACTATACTATTTGTGATATACAGGTGCACATTCATATATACATATAATTTACAAGTCATTTATATGTATATGTGAGAATGTGGCGTATGTGAATGAATGTGTGTGGGTGGATACATGAAGACTAGAGGGGTTGTGGGTATCTCACTCCATCATTTTTTGCCTTGCTCCTTTTAGGCACAGTTAGTTTCTCACCAACAAGCTCCAGTCATCCTCCTGTCTCAATGCTGGCTTTACAGGACTCACACGAAGCCACACCCAATGGTTTGGTTGTTTTGTTTCTTAAACGTGGATGCTAGGATCGGAACTCGGTTCTTCCTGTTTGCACTCTTACCTACTGAGCCAGCCCCGAACATTATATATTCCACACATATATTGCTCCAATTTTAACTAGTTTGAACTTTATTTGAAGTCAGAAATATTTGTCTACTTATTACTTGCTCTTTAATTTAATTCTGTTATTCCTGTATCTTTAGGACATCACAAGCAATTGAGTAGAGGGCCAATTCTGATACCCTTCTGTGACAACATATTATTTGTAAAATAATTTCAAGGATTAATTAATTAATAATGGAAAAAACTGGTAATGATAATGAAATGTGTGGGTTTTTTCTTTAAGTGAATATTTATGTTTCATAAAATGTAAAACATTAGAAGCCTTAATAATGTTTTTCCTGTGCAATAGTTTTATTAAAAAGCACCAAATTTTATTAAGAGCAACTGATGTGTTCCTCATGAACAAAACTCTACCAAGTATTTATGAGCATTCTATAATGTAATAGCTACTAACTATATCAAATATGCTTAGACATTCTGCATGTAACATGATGTTTATATACACAAAACACTTGCTTTTGTTTATTTGAAACAATCTTGTGTGACTCAGGCCATCCTTGAACTCACTAGTGCTGGGATTACATCAGTATGTTACCATGCTTAGCATTTACTGATTTCTGTTTAGGTAACTGCTTGAAAAATAAAACCACAAGGAGCCTAATGATACTGGTAAAGTATTGGCTGCTAAAATCACACACCCTTAATGCTTTTAGGTTAAAAACTGTGAAGATGAAGAATCATGTGGAAGAATATATAATACTGAGCCTGGAGAGATTCTCAGTGGGTAAAGGTGCTTGATGCCAAACTTCATAGTATTGAGAAAGATCCCTGGAGCCCACATGGTGGAAGAAGAGAGCCACCTTCTGCAAGATGTCTCTTGACTTCCATACACAAATAAGTAAACATAATTTTAAAATGTTTTTAAGACTGTATATATAATGTAAAGGACTTTAATAACTTAACACCCAAGGTTTTAAGACACAATCCGCTATCTTCTCTGAGCAGCCTGGCTTTGTTTATATATGCTCAGTAGGCAGAGTTTTCATGTTCATTCTTGTTTTAGTGGATCCCACCACATCACCCAACACTCCTAGCAGAACCACCATCTTACCAGCACCACATCACCCAACACTCCTAGCAGAACCACCATCTTACCATCACCACATCACCCAACACTTCCCACCATCTCACCATCACCACATCACCCTAGCAGAACTATCATCTTTCCATCTAGCCCCAGATGCTCTCCTCCCTGCTGAACCCAATACGTGGGTGAGGGCTTTTATCCCCATGGATGTGTATGCATATTGCATATATATTCACAGATGTATGTACTGGTGTATTTGCACATGTGGAGCATATGATGACCAGAGGGTGAATTGGCTCTTTCTCTCTTGCTTGTCACCTTATTTTTTTGAGACAGGGTCTCTCTGTGAACCTGGATTTCACTGTTTTAGCTAAACTGACTGGCCAGCAAGTCCCTGGGTTTTGCCCCTTTCTGCCACGCAGTGCTGGGATTGTAGGTAAAGGCCACCACATCCAAGTTTTACATGGATTTTGGGATACTAACTTAAGTTCTCATTCATGAGCAACAAGTACTTTACCTTCTGAACCCTTTCCTCAGCCCCAAGCTTTTCTTCTGGAATGTTCTCAACCGCCTATGATATCACTTTTTATTCTTTATCATAAACTCTTTCCACAAAATTCTACTTTAGATTTCCTTCTTATCTTTTGGGACTTAACTATTTTAATCTCCCCATATATACCATGCTTCACTTACAATGACATACTTGTAGACATCAATAGATACCCTACCATGTTATGTTCTTATGTCTCTGTCAATTGTCCTTTGCCTGAAATGTCTTTCTCCATAGATTAACTCAAACAGACATTCTTCTCTCAGAGACTTTCCTTCATCTCTTTACACATTATCAGGCATTCTGTTAATCACCTATGTACCAATTTCACTACCAATTGAAATTTGAACCTTCTAAGGGCCAGACACTGCCTCCTTTATCTTTGTCTCCATAGTTTAATTTCCCCATCTGTAAAAGGAAAGTAATAATGATGCTTGTTGTTATGAGATTGGGTGAGACGTTTTCAAAACAGTGTAACTAACTATTAAAATGTGCAATAGGTGTTGGCTGTTGATGTTAGTATTCTCTTTGCTATGTTGTCTTCATACCCCTGGTAAGTATGCTATGATTTCTGCAATGAATTCAGGAGATTGCCATTTCTCACTAATTACCACCAGCTCACTCGATAACTACAAAAATGAATGAAGGGCAATTAATATCAGGTCCGAGAGCCAAAAGAAAGGTTCTGGCCAAGTACGGCATCTGGACATATCCACAACGCAGGAAGAGACGCCACAGATCCTGTTTCACTTATCTCTAACTCTATTGAAGGGAAGACACAACTTCCCAGTGTCTGGGAAACATGTCTCTCTGCAAGAGACAGTAATGCATGAAGCCACTGTAGCTTTGGTAAAAGTGGGCATCAACAATACCCAGAACTAAAGATATTCGTCTGCTCTGAATCTATAATTACCAAGAAATATGGTGGTTATTCGTTCATTTCCCAGAAAACTTGAAATAGGCAGTTAGTGGTGGCTAAGCTCAGAGGTGTGCCCTCTATAAATATAAAATCTGCTTTCTTTTGGGAGTTTGATTGATGTCAGAAAAAGTCTGGAAAAGAGAATTTGAAAACTTTTACAAGTGAAGCTAGGCTGAGGCCAGCCACCAGGCCAGATAAGGTTTGCCTGCCTGAGGCCAGGATATTCCCTCCTAAAGAGTTCACTGTGAACATGACCTCCTGGTGAGATACCTAACAATGCTGGGAAGCCTGTCCTGAGAATTTGCTCTCTCTGTTCTTCTCTTTTCAACATTTGAACCTAAGAACCTAAAGTGTTTATTTTCCTTAAGCTCCTACCCTCCTACGGAATAAAGCCCAGATGTTTTCCTATGTGTTCACAGCATAATTCTTCCTTCAGACACCTCACAAAGCAGCTAAAATAACTGGTTATTCTTAAAGAAAGAGTACAATCCAAATTACTTTTTGACAAATAGCCATCATTTTAAAAAGCTTATTCCTCACAGCTACATAGAGTAGTAACAAGTATGCGGTCTACTATAATTTACTATGCATTTTCTAAGTACACATCTTGCAATTAAGTTATTGTAAACTTGCCCCAAATGTTGTACTGGATATATTGATAATTTACTTTTGGTGAAACTGAACTTTAGAAATAATCCAATCTAGAAGCCATGTACCAGATTTCTAAGAGGGTTTAGGATCTTGATCATGTACTCATTTCAAGGAATGTAGAATTGATTTTGGAAATTAAATTTGACACTATGAAAATATCTGAGTTTGTTCATGGGTAGAAAAATGATGGGCTCAGATAGCTTTTGACTGCACAATAGGACCCAATTCCTAAGAGGATATGACAGTGTAGTCCATTGACTAACCACTAACGTGTACAACATGCCCTAAACTGGCAACAGAGAGTTGGAGTTCAGGTTGTAGTCAGTAAATAAAATCTAGAATTCTCCATTGCTCTTTTTATGTTGGTTTGTTTCCCATATTTTCTGCCTTTGTTATCAGGACAAAAGAAAACAGGTTTAAAAAAAAAGAGAAATGGTCATATGAAACTCATCACTAAATTTAGTACTTATAAAAAATACTGCAGAACAGTTATTTAAGATATCTAAAATATAAGGATCTCAAGAATGATCCACTCTTACACTCCACCTGAATATTGCTTGTCCCTGACCTTTCACATAGCCTTCCGTAGACACATTTCTAGAACTTTGTAATCGTCATTTTGATGAACTGTGCTTTTTGATCCCTAATTTGTCCTCCACCTCGACTTATGTGGTTCCTTCTCATACTGTTATATATTTCTGATACTGCTTTGTCTGGGGAGTAACAAATACAGAAAATAATAATGAATCCCTGTCACTCGACATTTTTGTAATATTGCTAAAGTTAATTTTTCTACTTGTGTTTGCTTTCATTTCCACCAATTTCTATTATTTTGTATGCAGTCAATACATTGCTATGCTGCGAATAAATAAGATAAAACCTAATATAAAAGTCATAGTTCAAAGAAGTAAATAGAAAGCACTTATTTTTGATTGCACTAAAAATAGTTATAAACCATCCTGTTATATAAGCAAAATTATATTTCGAATAGAAGTTGCACCTTCTATTTTCCAATTAAAAGGAGAAGTGAGTTATATTAATACATTAATTGCTACAGAAAGATAATTTTGCTCTCTGCTACAAATAAACAACCCAAACACCATTTTGTGCTAAATTTCTGACAGTGTTCATGAACTATGTCAGTGGTACTGTGTAAGAACTTGGACCGCACTGTACACTCCCTTGGGGAGTGTTTCATTGTTTATAAAACAAACTGTTTTACATGATCAGTTCTAGACTTTGCTGATACAATCTAAACTGTAATATACTGGGAAAGGTTTAGACGTGTGAGGGGGAAGTGGTTGAATATGGGCTGCACTTCCCTCTGACTTGAGGACTTCGTGCTTCTGTTTTTCAATAACTTTTTCTTCATTAATGAGATTTGAACTTTAAAGAAGAAGATTTTTACTTGGAAGCTTTTTATTTTGTGTTTTGACATTCTTAACATTTTTTTCATTCTCTTGATTGCCAGCAATGCCCACCCTCACACTGAAGAGTAAAACAAACACATCAAAAGAGCAAAGATTGGTTGATTAAATGGAAGAAATTCCCAACTCTCTCTCTCTCTCTCTCTCTCTCTCTCTCTCTCTCTCTCTCTCTCTCTCTCTCTCTGGCTTTCCCCTTCAGAAATTCTGTCTGTAGTGCAAATATCTCCTCATTCCTCTGAGTTTCTATGAGTTTAGAGTGTACTCTATAGTACCTATCAACAGTTGTTGAACAAGAGCAAGTTTAAGAAGCATTACTAGTTCATTTATATAGTTTTTCTTGACTTCAAAAGAATTCGTGCACAATATGAATTTGGGTATTTACACCACTAAAAAGTCAAAGGCGTAGGAAATCATTTGTGAGGCAACGGCAGATAGAAAAATAATGTGAATTTCTATCTAGTTTTCAATCACCAAGGGCTATTAACAGTGGATTTAATTGTGAGATCTCTGCCTCTTGACCCCAAGAGAGACATACATGGATCTACATAGGAAGGAGAAAAAGACAAGATTTCCTGAGTAAATTGGGAGTGTGAGTGTCACGGGAGAGGGTAGAAGAGGAGGGGGAGGAAGGCAGGAGAGCATAAAATGTGTGTAGCTCAATAAAAACAATTAGAAAAGATCTCTATCTCTCTTAAAGTCAACAGGTATTGACAGGCACTGTATATGGAGTTCATAATTTCACATGTTACGGAAGGAGACCTGGTGAAGCAAATGTAATGCTTTTCTATTATCAGACTTCTTTAATGCAGAAATTCTCACTTAAGCTATTAATAAATAAACATAATGTTTTACATATTTCAGGCTATCTTTATCTAGAACAAGAACATGGATTTGCCACAAGAGGAGGTACCTCTTGGTACCTTCCTTTGATTTATAAACTCTATTAGAACAGTGGCCATTCTTTTGCAGTTCACAAACATTCATATTTATTTGAAGCACCCAAATGTTTTGGAAGAATATTGAATTGACATTACAATACCCATATGTCTACTTGTCACACATTTTTTTTTCTGAGTGTGCTGGTAGCTGTGTTGAGCAGAGCATAGTTTTGATTTGAGGATTATAGCAGGTTGTCACCATGTCCACATTCCAAACTGCTATCACGTAGGCCCATCATCACCAACAAAGATTATGAGAAACGTAGATGCTAGCGTCAATGGAGTTTTCATATTAGTTCCATGTTTCCAAGTAAATCACTTGTTTTTAATGCAAAATCTGAAACCCGCCAACTTCAAAATGAATTCCTGCCATGAAAAGAAGGTATCTGAGATGTGAATGATACAGCTCGCAGAGAAAATAGCAGTACAACCTTTGATATTCCTGTTTTCACACAGCCTGAGAATGAGAACAAGACCGGGCCACCGGAAGTAACCTCCTTCTCGCAAATCACTGATCCTCAGTTAGCCAGCTGTCAGTCTGGAGCTCCCAACTCCAGCCTTGTGGCACCAGGCCCACCTCTTTCTAAAGCATCTGGATTCCTCTTAGTTTTTATCTAAGTTGACTGAAAAACATGTACATAGGCCTGGGAAGTAGACAGCAGTTTTTAAGAGACCACGCTACAGATTTCTCTGACGCTAGATTCCTTTGTTGGTTTTGCAACTAAGCTGTACATGAGATTGGTAAACTTAACCAATGCTCTGGGGTTGAAGTGCGGCCCTACTCCCTGTTGTAGACAAGCCGATGCTCATCCATGCTTAGTAACTTCATCTTGTGCACCCACTGTGTCTATTGTCAGAGAAGCAACCTAGAAGGGCTGCAGACATAAGCAAGGGCATGCGGAACCTTTCAACTCCCCCAAAATACTAGAGTTGAACGTTTTGTAAAGGTCTATGCTGTTTTCTATAAATTAAAAATACTGTGATAATTAAACAAAATTTAAAATGTGTAAGAATTTGTGCAACGATGACTTGTTACTAACTACTAACTTGTGGATATGTGTTTTTCGTATCTGTGGCCTCTAAGTGACGGTGTGTTTTTTCTGTTGATTAGTTTGTTTAAATTTTACTGACAAATATTACTTGAAGTTGCATGGCAGGAACTCTCTCTGGATGTTTAAAAGAATGCTTGAGTTTAAGAGGCCATTCATAACTAGTTAACCCTAGTATCTAAAGAAGTGTCACTCTGCGCAGACATGTAACTGAAGTTGCAGTGGGCAAAGACGGTGGGAACCCCACAAAGCAAACAACAAAGGCAGTCAAAGTGTTATCTAAATGGTGAATCATTGTTTATTAAATGATGGACAAAAGGAATGTATTTCTTTATTTGATCTGGTTAATATTCATTTTATACAAGTGGGGAAGCATGGCCTTAGTTATTTTATCAGTATGGTTATTTTATCTATTTAAACATGGAAAATGCTGTCACCAGATTCCCTTAGCTCATATTAATTTTGTATGGTGGAGGTCATTTTTGCTTTTAAAATCTAGGATGCTGACCGGGCGATGGTGGTGCATGCCTTTAATCCCAGCACTTGGGAGGCAAAGGCAGGCAGATCTTTGTGAGTTCGAGGCCAGCCTGGTCTATAAGAGCTAGTTCCAGTACAGGCTCCAAAGCTACAGAGAAACCCTGTCTCAAAAAACAAAACAATAACAATAACAACAACAAAAAAGAGATCTAGGATGCTTTAATGGTAAACATTTTCATCTCTGTTTTGGGAAGGCTTCATTGGCTATGACAACACTCCAGCCCTGTGCCAAAGTGCTGAGAGGCAAAGTATATGGAGAAAGCTTACTGTTATCTCTTCTAGAGGAGAACCAGTAGGTTCCAGAGATAGTTGAACATCATATTCATTGCCTTTGAACTTCCCCTTCCCAAGTTCTTATCAGCAGCATGGGCAGAGAACTGCTGTGTCCATTTCTTACATGATCCTAACTAAAGTAGAGTTATTATCTTTAATTTTGTTCTCTTATGAACTAGGGAAAAAAAGGCATGTATGACTATCATGGGTTAGGTTAACTCCTGTGCCTTACCCAGATAAATGATTTTTACAAATCCTTCAGACAAAATTCTGGAAAATGAACTCCCAAAAACTGTAATTTGTGATACCATTGCTCCACTACTGTCCAATATGTATTGATATTAAATGTGTCAACAGCATAACAATTAGGCTTAAGATATTGTCAGACAAGGTACAAACCACAGCTTTACAAACAGTTCAAAAGTCTGTACAGAATGTTTGTTGTCCACACTCATTGTAACCAAAGTGACATGTACAAAGCAGAGGACTAGCATGTTGTGCGGAAGAAGATTGCTAAATGAGATGAACCAGTAAAAAGAAGCACTCTAGAATGGCAGGGAATCTCCATCATCCTTGGAGAAGCAATTTAGCAATGATGAAACTCGAAAAATCTATAACATCTTATTCAATAATTTTGATTCTAGATATAATTTCTGAAAAATAGCCTTCAATACACATTATTCATTTTCCTGCCATTTAAAATAAGATTAAAAAAATGAATACAACAGAAGTACCTAACAATAAATTAACAAATGAAGGATTACACCAAACCTAATTAGTGCAATGACTAACATTCTGTGCATCTATTTAACGTGGTGAGGCAGTGTTCTGATGAAGAAGGAAATGGTTATGTTACAAGCTGGCAGTAGAACTGGATGTATGATTTAATGCATGTTATTATTTCAGTTATAAAAGGCAAACTGTGTGGAATGCTCAAGAGTAAAACTTTGAAGGGAATTCAACTTAATATTTCTTCATCTTAAAGTAATTAAATATTGGCTTGTAAGATAATTTTTTCCTTAGGCAGTGGTGGCTCACGCCTTTAATTCCAGCACCCAGGAAGCAGAGGCAGGTGGATCTCTGAGTTTGAGGGCAGCCTGATCCTCTATAGAGTGAGTTCTAGGACAGCTGGGTCTACACAGAGAACCCCTATCTTGAAAACCGAGGGAGAAATAAAGATGATTTTTCTATTTAACAGTGTTCTTTCTTTGCACCATATGTATTTCTATGTTGTCTAAACGTTTGCTAGAGAAGTGAAGAGAAGGACAAGAATTCAGGAGGAATGGATGACTGACGGATTCATAGCAGGAAAGTGATCCGAGCTGCCAGCACAATTTCCACTGGCCTTTTCAAAGGTCTTCATCTCCTTGCCTATCAGCAATTCTACTGATCCCTCGGGGGAAACTATGTCTAATTGTTAGGCAGTTACAATCAATTATTTCTATCCTATTTTCTATCTAATCCGACAAGAGGTAAATATGCAAGATCAACAAAAGATTCTGTAGAAACAATAAACCGTCAAATGGCACAGTTGCTAGTGAACATTCATCCATCAGTAACTGTGATAGCTTTGGTTTTACAAAACACTGCCTAATTTTTTTCTTGCAAAAGCAAATAATCAATATACTCATTAATGCAATCCAAGCTACTTTCCAGTCATACTAAACATCATTGTATATTTTTTTTTAAAAAAATGCCATGTTAACCAGCTTACTTTCCCATAAGTAAATATCTCTTTGTTAAGACTTAGAAATTGCTAAGTGAACTGTTAGTCATAGGAGTGAAAACAAGAAAAGACTTGAGAATGCGACTCACCTGACATGCTTCTCTTTTCAGAAGAGCCCGCGTGCAGCCATGAAACAGGTGGATAGCCTAAGAATTCTCCCACCAGCCTTTTTCTAAACACCGTTGCTCTGTTGTGTTAGAAACAGCATAGCACCAACATATATCTTTATCAGGACTTGCTTTTTTTTTTCTCCTCTGTTTCTTCAACTCTTTTGTGTGTACTTTGTTCAGTTATAAACAGGAAATGTGGTGATAGAGGCGTCTAGAGTTTAGGTCTGAAACGAGTAGACTTAAATAGTTGTGAAACGTGGGAAGAAAAACCCCGTGTGCTTCTGCATGCCAAAAGGTGAGTTTTTATCACTACCTGGTTTAAAAATAAAGTCTGATTTAAAAAACAAAGAATTAAAGCATGGTATGAATGAATCAAGGTGAAATACACCATATTCTTTGAGAAAATCCAGGGGTCTGCTCATCTCTGAGTTCGCATGAAAATAAAATGAAATCTACTAAACTTGTGGACCAATAAATAGTAAGCAAGCCCTGGTGTGTATTCATCTGCTCGCTGTATCCTTTGAGACCTAATGGATAGAGAAGAATTAAGAAATTCTGAGTGCTTAGTGAGTATTAAATGTCTACCAGGGGACCAGGTGCCTGCCTTAGTCCCACCAGCCATCACTGTAGCCAGCAGAAGCTACACTGTGTAAGCCAGAGTCAGCAGCATGCTTTACGGTCATTCCAGCATCAGCACCAGGAACTTCTTAAATATCTGTATGTAAGTATGCTTTGCAGCAGTACTTCAGTGCAATGGAGGATAACCTCACAATTGCAATTGTGGTGGATAACTACGGAATCGCGATTTTTGGCATGGTGCAGCTCTGGTAATTTTATTATTTTTTTATATGAAATTGCTAGCATAGACGAATGGAAATATTTATTTTAAAAGACTTTATTAATGTATGTTTATTATCTAGCATGGCTTCTTCAGTTTTAAAAAAAGCAATGTAACTGACATATTATATGCCCATATTTATGGGATATGGTATAATTCAGCACACGTATACAATGCATAATGATAAAAATCCAGGGTATTAGCTTTTATAGTTCCTAATATTTATCTTTTGTGTGTGTTGCAATGTGGACTTTTGAGATATTTTTAAATACATTGTAAATTGTTAGAGAGTTTAATCATGCTGCTATGATATAGAGGACAAATTAATTTCTTTTCTCTACATGCATCTTGCTTCTCATAATCTAACCAGACACTGTCTCCTCCCCTTCCCTTTTCTGGCCTCCAGTGACCACCAACCTCTATTTTTGTGAACTCTATCTTTACCTTCTATGAAAGAGAGAGAGTAAATATGTGTATTTGTCTTTCTGTGATGGAGTTATTTAAATTAGTGTGATTAATTATTTAATTTAAATTACCTTCCTATCCAATCTGTGTTGCTATAAAAGACAGCGTTTTACTCCCCCTTTCAAAAGTAAAACTGTTTTGTCCACATACAACCTGTCCAATGCTTTTCGTTGCTGAAGTAACACTCAGATTAGTGAATGCCACATTCCCATATGCTCTCAGTTGATTATGGACTTATTTACAGATTCCACATCCTTGGTAATTTGGATACAGGTGATGTTTTGAGAAATTCATATGTATAAGACAGAATTAGCCTAATTAGCCATTACAACTTCAGAACCTAGAATTACACTTGGCCTATTAGGTTTCAATAAATATCACGCTGATGGAAAACGTAACACAATGGGAGGTATCCTCTGTTCTTCTACAGACTGTAACTCCATAAAATCCAAAGTACAATGCTTGAAGCTCTTGTTTCTGTGGATGGAGTTGGCTAAACACTAAGGAACTTTTGCTCACTTTATTCCTTTCCATCAGAATACTTATTGTAAGTAATTGAACCACTCTATAAGACTGAAAAAAAAAACAGTAAAAGAATCTCTAATATAACTCTTAAAAGAACTTTAAAAGTATGTTCCAGGGCCATCAAGATGGTTTAGTGGGTAAAACGGCTGGTCCCATAAGCCTGCCCATCTGAACTGCCCAGCTAAAATCCACAATGGAAAAACCTACACCCAATATTTGTCCCCTGGCCCACACACATGCCACAGTGCACCCATACACACACACAATAAAAATATTAAATCATTTTTAAGAATTAATAACCCAATAAAAATGAGGTACAGGCCTAAACAGAGAACTCTCAATAGAAGAATGTAAAATGACTGAAAGACATTTACAGAAATGCTCAGCATCCTTAGTCATCAGAAACGACTCTGAGATTTTATCTTATACCTGTCAGAATGATCAAGATCAAAAAAATACTAATGGCAACTTATGCTGGAGAGGATGCGGGGAAAGGGGACCACTCCTGCATTGCTGGTGGGAGTGCAAACTAGTACAGCTGCTGTGGAAATCAGTATGGCGATTTCTCAGAAAACTAAAAAGCAACTTACTTCAAGACCCAGCAATACCACTTTGGGTATATACCCAAAGGATGTTCAATAATACTACAAGGACATGTGCTCAACTATGTTCATAGCAGCATTATTTGTAATAACTGGAGCCTGGAAACAACCTAGATGCCCCTCGACTGAAGAATGGATAATGAAAATGTGGTACATTTACACAATCGATTACTACACAGCAGCAAAAAATAATGACATCTTGAAATTTGCAGGCAAACAGATGGATCTAGAAAAAACAATATTGAGTGAGGTAACCCAGATCCAGAAATATAAATGTAATATGTATTCACTTATAAGTGGCTTTTTGACATAAAATAAACAAACAAACAAAAGAACCAACCTACAGTCCACAACCCCAGAGAACCTAGACAGCAAAGAGGACCTTAAGACAGACATACATGGAACTACATAGGCAAGAGTAAAAGTCAAGATATTCTGAGTAAATTGTAGTGTGGGGGTGACAGGAGAGAAAAAAGAAAGAGGGGAAGTAGGGAGGGGAGCAGGCAAAAGAGTATAGCGCAATAAAAATATTAAAATTATTTATTTAAATAAATAAATAAATAAATAAAAAGCTCTTAGGAAACAATATTCCTAAACAAATGTTTAGAAAAAAATCTTAATTTTGCCTGTATGGATGCATATTAGTATGTTGAATATGACTCGTTCTGCAAAAAGGAAAACTGACTACTCTTCATCAGAGTCTTTCCAAATGTATTTGGCCAGAGAACTATTTCTTCATCAGTTACCATGAGGATGGCAGGTTCTGTGGACAAGATCTGGATGCTCAGAGACCCAACAATTCAGGAAAATAGTAGTATTTAGTTGATGTAGAGTTCAGACAGCAATGGAGAATCAGAAGATTTCATTCGGAGGGAACATTACGATGGAGGTGAGGTAACTGAAGGGTTGAGTCCCAAACATCTACACAGGGATGGAATCCTGGAACATTAATTCAAAAGGAGAGGATGCCATTGTGGAGTGGCCCTGAGAAGTTGGCCATTGAAGGAGATAACTGACAAGGAGGGTTTAAGTCACGGATCCAAGTAGGAACCCCACAGGTTAACCAAACTAGCATTTGTAACGTGATTCATAGAGGTGATGCTGGGAAAAGGTCTCAGAACTAAGAACTTGGGTGTAAACACATCCTTACCAGAACACATACTCGAGCAAACAGAGAAAGAAAGAAGATGCTCCCACCCTGGGTCATCCATGAATTTCAATTCCAGAAACAACAACAGTATTCAGGAGCGGGCTTTCAGGACACAGGTCAACAGCAAGAATAACTTGGGCAAAAATGCAAGAATTGTCTTGCTGGCCCAAGAAACACAAACAACTGGAAGGCAATGCAACCAAACCCACCTGCAGCTGTGACTGCCCCAAGGTTTTCCAGGCTCAAGATTGTGACTGTACATATGCAAGTCTAAATGGAATTGAAAGTCAGGCACATAGGACACAGGCAGATGACCTCCAGCTCAGGCAGAGAATCACTTAATGGCCTAAAAGAGTAAATATATATCCCAGATGCATGACTGAGACCTCAGAAATAGAAAAAAAAAAGCACTAAAAATTTTGTTTCATGATTACAATATATTTGAAATGTGATCTGTATTACAATGTTTCCCATTCCTTAGGTTTAAGCAATAGGCAAGTATAACAAAGTTGTGCAAAACACACAAGGAAAGCCTATGAATGTTCAACAGATAGCACCACAGATTTTTTTTTTTATTTCCAGGAAAATAGATAGCTTTTCATTAAGAAATGGATGGCTAATGGAAACATTACTGGAATAAGAAAGTCTATGAATATATATATGAATATATATAATATATTCAAACATATTAGTGAATACAGTCAGATTTGAATTATGACTTCATGAGCTATGCTCAAATAATAAATAAACATGAGGACTCTGCACTACATTTTAATGAGATGAGTTATCAAAACGATATTGAAAAGATAGCTAGACTAAGCAGAAATGCCCTGATGCACTCCACGCATGTTACAAATGTAGGAGATTTGAGGAGAGGTTTTGATGGGTACCTGTCAAGAAATGAGAATTTTAAGAGCAATAAAATTGAAGTTTTGTTGCCACAAATAAAAAAACATACAATGACAGCTGCCACTCAAGTTCCATATGCAGAAAAATAGAAAACTAGGTCATAGTATAAAAAAACAGACCTACTTTGTCTAGACTATTTTAATGGTCATCTATCATTTCTATAATTAATTATTTCTTATTAGTATGGTATATTTATATCTATTTGGAACATATACATTTATTCACATATCTCTATATTTATCTGTCTGTCTATCATCCATCTATTCCAAAAGGCTCTCAACACTTCATTTATCTATAATTTGAAGTGTTCCAAATTAAAAAGCACTATGTAATTTTAAGAGCTCCTATTAAAATTCTCCTATTTTAAAAGCTTTGATTTATGGTACTAGAACTTATCACTCTGTAGAATTTTCTTTACTACTGCAAATCAAGCAGCTACACTGAAGCACGGGGAAAGGAAGGGCACAATTTCAGGAGAGGCAGGAAGGGAGAGCGCCCTCTACCTGCAACCAGGCAGTTTTAAAACGCGACGTCACTCAAAACTAGATAGGGTATCTAACTAGACAATGGTATCTGTCTAGACCTCATTCGTAGTTCACATTTCTATTAAATTTCATTGAATTTCGATGGAGATCCTCTGGCAAATTTACTTATTCAGACAGGAAAGCAAAACCAAGGTAAAAGCCGTGAAACAAAATGTGTATTTGGCATAAAATTTTTGAGTCTTTTAGAAGTGCTTTTAGTGCTTATGGAAGCAGAACTGGAAAGTGAAGATAAAAAAAATAGATAACAAAGATTCAGAAGCAATAAAGTATCTGATATCAGATGTAGGCTCTTTTCCTCCATGTGGGAAGTTCATGCCCGGGTTTTCAGGAAGACCACAGTTTGTCCTCTTACAGAGACTTCTCTGCAATGCCCCAGAGAAAGGACCAACCAAAGAGCTTACATAGTCTGAGAAATTTTGTTTTTGTTTGAAGTATAAATGGCTCATTGTAAGTATATGTTTATATATACTTATATACTATAGGATTTCTAATGACTTTAGTTACCAATTGATGTATATAAAATTATTTCTAAAAATGTTGCATTAAAGTAACTACCCTTTTATTTTTAACCATTATGCAGGGCTATTGTTCTAAGGAGTATATTTTAGGAAACACTAGCTTGAGCACTTTTTATTTTTTCTGAACTGCTTGCACATTCAGGGCTTGGCTTACTTGAAGGACAGTATGATAACATGAGTTTTATCGTCGGAATATGAAGTTTCCTCATTAAAAAAAGTTTTCTTGAGATTAAAGGAAGGAACCCTGAAACTGCAAATGCCTTAGGACATTTGCAATCAAGTAGCAACTTCAGAGCAGCTGACTGAGCAGACATTTCTTTGGTTGATCTTTCACCAAATAAGACATGTAGTAGATTAAATTTAGATCAAAATAAGAGATGATTGGGGCGGAGGATTTCCGGGGACAGCAGTTCTAAGGGGAGAACTCCTGAGGAGGAGCAAAGAGCAAAGGCAGAAGCATGGAGAATTGTTGCACCCGTCGGAGTCGGAGTCGGAGTCCTGACTGGGAAGAATGCTATCCGTCAAAGGAGAGCTGAACGAGTTGAATGAAGAGAATACTTGCCTAGGTGTAGGTAGGATGCATTAGTAAGTTGTATTTTTACTATGGGATGACAGCAACTTAAGGGAGGAAAGATTTATTTTACTCATGGTTTCAGTCCATCATAGCAAGAAGGAAGTAGCAGAGGAATTCACAGCCTGGCTCTCAGGAAACAGAACAGAACAGTATGGGCAGGACTTTTACAGCACCCAACCTACTTCTTCTAACCAGGCCTACTGTCCATAATTTATCATTTCCCAGTATCCCAACAAAATTTTTCATCTATCAGTGAAATAATCCATTCATTAGATCAGAGAGTTCATGCCATACTTGTCAAAAGAAATACCATAGCAAGGCCACCTAAAGGTGTGCTGTAGCAATCCCCAGGTATTGTTCCATCCAGCCAAATTGACCGGATTAACCATCACACAGAAAAGCAGAAGGGAAAGTGAAAACTTTTGGGTTAACAAATGAATATGCTGATGGCCAAGGCTGGACTTGGAAGCACCAGAGGAGCGCCAGTGAAGGCAGTCCTGTGAGATTCCTAGCTGCACAGCAGGAGGTACAGATTTTAGTAACCAACGCGCAGGGCCATGCTATGACCAGGCAAAAACCTGAGCTGCTCTCCTCTGCTTTCAGTCTTTCATACGTTTTCTTCCCTAGTCAAACTCATAGTCAGGGAATGTCAGTCATGAGGTTGGAGCCTTAGAAACCAGCCTACAATCTCTTTAAGAGAGGCAACGGTTCTAAAGACATAAAAATGTGAGGGGTGGCTCAGGGAGAAAGTTGGTTTCAGATAACCATTATCTGTCTTGTCAGGCATGGACTTCATAGTGTTATATATAGACTTTTCTTCAAGAGCACCACAGAGTAAATAATCAGTTCATCTTGAAACTTTCAGCTAAATTCATCAGATCAATTTTATTGAGTCTGGAATAATATCTGTGATGGCTTAAATAATGAACCTGGTTCTGCGTAAAATAACAAGAAAGATTAAGGATAGAAATTGACCAATTAGCCAAATCAGGAGCAGAAGGAGAGAGAGCACGAGCAAGGAACTCAGGACCACGAGGGGTGCACCCACACACTGAGACAATGGGGATGTTCTATCGGGAACTCACCAAGGCCAGCTAGCCTGGGTCTGAAAAAGCATGGGATAAAACCGGACTCTCTGAACATGGCGGACAATGAGGGCTGATGAGAAGCCAAGTACAATGGCATTGGGTTTCTGATCCTACTGCACGTATTGGCTTTGGGGGAGCCTAGGCAGTTTGGATGCTCACCTTACTAGACCTGGATGGAGGTGGGTGGTCCTTGTACTCCCCACAGGGCAGGGAACCCTGATTACTCTTTGGGCTGACGAGGGAGGGGGACTTAATGGGGGAGGGGGAGGGAAATGGGAGGCGGTGGCGGGGAGGAGGCAAACATCTTAAAGAAAGAAAGAAAGAAAGGAAGGAAGGAAGGAAGGAAGGAAGGAAGGAAGGAAGGAAGAAAGAAAGAAAGAAAGAAAGAAAGAAAGAAAGGAAAAGAAATTCACCAATGAGGCTATAAAATGATAGAGGATGCAAAGAAAATAGCTGGGATTTTCCCTGTTTTAAATGTGAGTCATGAAAATGAAAAGCAGCAGAGAATGAGTGAGAAAATAATATCTACGTAGTAGGTGGTTAGGATGTGTGAAATAAAAAAATGACTCTATATAATATTATTTTTACAGTAGTTTCCTAAAACCCAAAATTACATGAAAATAGAAGTTTGGACATGACACGTACCTTACCTAGGACAACATCTGATCTCTGTGAAATGCTTAGCAAGCGTTATCCTTCCTACAAATTCTAAAGGGCATTGGAAGAATAAACTTCAGGCAAACTCTTCCTCATCTGCACAAACAGAGAACCCTTAGTAGAGTTTTGGCAACTATAATAACACAGCATATTAGAAAATAATTGTAACCAAAGGAGGTTTATTCCAGAAACGCAAAGAAAAATTGACATTTCAAAACCAATCAGTGTAAGTCACCAGATCAACTAACTAAAAAATGTGTGATCACTGTTATAGTAACAGAAAAAATAACTGGGAAAATCCCAGCATGCATTTCAGACTAATGAACAACAAAACTCTGAGAAAAATTTAACAAGGAGGGAATTTTTTCAACATAATTAATAGTTCTTATAAAATGAAGCCCTCATATCACACCACCCTTGATAGTGAAATGCTATTTTCCCACTAAAATCAGTAGAGGCCAAAGATATCCATCACTAATGCTGTCCTGGGAGGTTTTAGTTTAAATGATAATTTTAAAGAGAAATCAAAGACATGGGTTGCCAACACAGAAGTAGAACTGACTTATAGAGTCTATGAAACTTGTAAAGAGTCTATTATAACTAACCAGCAGGTGTAGCAAGGGTTGACTGAGGATACAAGATTAATAGAAAATACCATTTTGATTTTATAATCTTATTTAAAATACCAAGAGATTAAAATTAAAATAGAAATTATGTTTTCAAGTTCAGAAGCTAGAAATTGGGAAAGCTATGGTCTCCAAAATAACACAAGAAAACTCTGGAGGTGGTATTTTTATTTTATTATATATTCTTTTTCTTTAATAACATTTATTTATTCTATGTGTTTTACACATCATGTATCTTGATCCCATTGATTGCCCATCCCTTCGCATTCGCCCTCCATCTCGGCCCCTCCCAAATAAAACAAAATTAAAGAAAAAAAGATGAAGAAAATAAAATGATGGGAGGGGGAGAGAAGGAATTAAAATTCTCGTCCTGTAAGCTGCAGTGCAACCCACAACTCAAGCCACATACTCCTTTGTCCCGCAAATTTCTACCCGCAAGAGTTCACGCAGAGTCGTTGGTTTGGTTCAAGGGCCCTGATCTCTGCTGCATGTTGGGATGCTGGGCCCCCACTAGAATTCTTCCTGGACATCCCACTGCCACCCTGTGTTGTGGAGATCCTACAGCTTTCGGTCCGCTGATCAGGTTCCTTCACGTGCTCCAGCAGATCATAGATGGGGTGGATTGGGGGCAGGCCAAGTCATAGCCCTGGATTTCCGCCTAGTCATCTGTAGGCTTGATCCTTCAGACGGAAATGGGGAGAGTTCTCCCATGGTAACAATTGTGGGTCTGGCTCACCTATACCTGCACTAAACCGCATTAGCATTATTGCGCTGCCTTGGTGAGGTGCAGGGGCTGCTCTTCTGAGTGTTGCAGTTGGTGGAGGTCAGGGATAGCTCTCCCACTCTTATGACCACAAGGTCATCTTTCCCACCTGCCTCTGGAATTGATGGGTGGAGGGGAGCACTTCTCCCCTATCTTTGTTGCCACAAGACAGATGAGAAATGGGGATTATCATATATTCTTATTGAAAATACTTTTTCATATAATATATTCTGATCATGATTTGCCCTCTTCCATATACTCCAAGATCATTCCTATCTTCCATGTGCCCTATTCCATGTCTTTTTTCTCTCTCTTTAGGAAAAAAAAGGTAAATAATTAAACCAGAATGTTTATTAAAAAAAAAGATAAGTGAAAAGGACAGAAACACACGCAATCCATAAAAAAATGGAAAAAATGGATAAATGCAATATGCAAACAAAACGCTAGTAAGAAAAAAATACCAAACAAAGCAACATGAAACAAAAAAAAAAAAATTTACAAAGAGAACAGTGAGTTCATTTTGTGTTGATCATCCACCTCTGGGCACTGGACATGCTTTGCTTTTAGGTGTGGTTTATATACTCAGTGAGATTCCAATGGAGATAACTAATTTTCCCATTACAATTGGTTGTTGATTGAAGACAGCTTCTTGGTTAGTGATAGAAATTCATGTCTACTTCTACCTATCAGTGCTGGGGGACCCATCTGGCTTAGCCATGTGCAGGCCCTATGCATTCTGCCACAGTCTCTGTGAGTTTATATGCATATCAATCAGGCCTATTATGTCTGCAATGTACTGTTTTCTTGGTAGCCTTCATCCTCTCTGGATCTTAAAATTTTCTGCCCTTTCTTCTTCAGGCATTTGTTTCCTGAGCCCTGTTTGATGACCAAAACTGATAGATATTATATATATATATATATATATATATATATATATATATATATATATCACAGGAAATAACTATTGATAAGGACGTATTATTACTTGATACATACAATGCTAATATTTAGACAAATTAAATTTCTAAAATGATGCAAATTACCAAAACTTAATTAGAAGAGGAAATTTTATTAGATCTATAAAAACCACAGAAATAAATTAGCAATTGTAAATAAGAAAGTGCGAGATTTCTGGGGCAGACAATAGAACTCTTTATTATCTGAATCTGTTACAACCAGTATATAGTACCTAATTATTTGTGGGATAGCAAAAACATGTCTCCAACTTCTGAGTTCTTAGTTCATTTTAATGAACACATGAGACATTTATTTCATTTTAAGAAAGCCTGCAAGAAATGACTAGTCACGGCAGCATCACAGGTGTGATTGTGTTCCACCCACACCCAGCTTGAGAAATGAAGCTGAGAAATGTCCCAAATAACTCAGGAAATCACCAGCTCCAAGTTCCCTAACACGTCCACTTTTTTAATCAGTCACACTGTTTCTTGCAGGAGCACAGGACTAGAGGAAACGCAGTGGCGTGAAGGCAGAGTTCACCTCACCCATAGTCGTCATTCATTATGAAGTCTGAACAAGAAGGTATGGTGGCTGGTCCTGCACCGGATCCTCTTAATGCTCTTTCAATGTATTACAGTGTTAGAGTCCTAAAAACTACTTCCATTAGCATTGTAGATAGGACAGAATATGGCACGATATTTCTGCTCCTCTGAGGCTAAGCAAAGAAATAGATGTTAACTCTAAAAGTCTGGACAGCCATCACTCAAAGGCTAACAGTACACATGTATTCAGAGAATGAGTGACTTATTTTTCTCATCTAAATGTTTAGTGGGTTTGAATTTTTACAACGAGCAGTAATTAGCTTTGAATTAAAAACTATTTCAGACAATTAAATCTTTCTAAATAAAATCAAATGTTTATTCAATTTAGGAACAGTTGGTGCAGATGGCAAATATTTTTTTCACACTTGGTAATGTTGAAATAACAGAATTTCATTGGCAAAACACAGTTTTAAGAGTATGCTCTGGTGTGTGTGTGTG
>NC_022010.1:59264695-59282965 GCF_000317375.1 Microtus ochrogaster
GAGAAACATACACAGGAAGAGAAACAGAGGAAAAGACATATAAAAGATATATTTGTCTTTCTTCACTTTCTTCATCTGTTTATATGACTACACATAATAATTTTCAGTTTTATCCATTTTCCTAAAGAGGTCGTAAGTTCATTTATCCTAATGTCACAGTGAGATTAAATAGTGCTTAAGTACCTCATTTTCTTTTTTACCCACTGATGGACACCTGAGCTGGTCCCATTTCCTGCTGTTGTGAACACTGTAGCTGCATTTCTCCCCTTGACAACAGCCTCTCAGAACAAGCTAGAACCAGGGAGCTTACATTTGTAGTTCCTGATGGCTAAGGATGCACAACATTTTTCTAGTATTTCTTCTACAGAGAACTGTCTGCTTAGTCATTCGCTGTTTTGTGGGCTGTATGAATTGGGCTTGGGGATTTCGTTTTTATAATCCTTTATATACCTTTGGTGTTAACCCTTTGTTTGCTGTAGAGTTGAGAATGATTTTTTTTTCTCTTTATCCAACTGGTTATTTCCTCTGCTGTGTAGATTTGAATTTAGTCTAACACTGTGTCTCAATCTGTGAGCTATTTTCTGTGCTGTTAGACTTCAGAAAATCTTTGCCTATGTTGATATCAAATGTTCTTACTGTTTTCCTCTAGTCCTTTCAGGACTTCAAGTTTTGATCTGTTTTTAATGGGTTTCTGTGCAGGAACAGAGAAGTGACCCCAGTTTCATGGTCTTACATGGGAAAAACCAGTTTCATAAGTACCAAGTATTGAAGAAACTGTTTTATGCCTCCAGTGTAATTTTTTTTGATAGTTTGTCAAGATTTAAGTAGTTATTTCTTTGTGGATGTATCTCTGGTTTACTTTCTTTTCTTTTCTTTTTTTTTTTTTTTACATTGGTCCACATTTCTACTTTGGTGCCAGAACCATTCTGGTGTTGTTATTATTGTTCTGGATATAATTTGATATCAAGTATTTGCGAATGTTCCAACATTTCTCTTTCGACTTAGTATTTCTTTCACAGTTTGGGTTTTGTTCATTGTTCCACATAAATTTGAGGGTTGTTTCTTCTAGTTCTTCTGTAAAGAATTTCATTAGAATATTAATAAGATTTTATTAAGATAAAAGAAAAGCACATGAATACTCAAATATAAATAAAATCTAGCATCAGTTAATATAACCATTTTTATGACATTAATTCTGTTTGCCTTCCAGTGCCTTCTTCGGTTGGTTTCTTCAGAATCTTACAGTTTTCATTGTAAAATTTTTCTCCTCTTTGTTTAGTTCTAGGCATTTCATTTATTATCTTATTTTATTTTGCTGTGTTTTATTTGAAAGCTATTGTAATTAGGATTTTACCCTGATTTCCTTCCTAACAAGTCTGTTGGTATTTTTACTAGTAAGGTGTATTTCTTAGAGACAAAAGTTAGTTGCCTCCATTTTTAATCGAGTCATGAAATCTACACCTCCTTATTGACAACTTGAAGCTGTTTGCATTTCAAGTTAATATTGCCAAATATTTCTAATTCTTATAATCTTGTTGATTTTTTGATAGTTGGTTAATTGTGGGTGCTTTATTTTCTCCCCTGTAACCTCAGGTGTTTCCTGCTTTACTGTTATGAGATTAAAATTTATTTAGGGTAAGTGTAGAAATAGTAAATAAATGAGATAAAGGAAGGAGATAGATAACAGGAGAAATAAAGTTAAATGAAAAGAAAAAGAAGCAGAAAAAAAATTCAAAAACTCAAACATCATAAAGGGCTGTGTACTAATGAAAAAAAAATAGTTGAGAGCACTGGTTGCTCTTACAGAGTCCTGAGTTCAATTCCCAGCAACCACATGGTGGTTCACAACCATATCTGTAAGGGGATCCAATGCCTTCCTCTGGCAGGTGCAGGAACATGCAGACAGAGCAGTCATATACATAAATAAATCAATCTTTTTCCAAAAAAACCCTCTAAAACATAGTTAGATAAAGTAATAAGGGAATAAAAGAAAAACATAACAATATTTTAACAATTAATGTCAAGTCAAAATACTAGCAAATGTAGAGGGAAGAAGCAGAAATGTGGGGAGCAAAAAGGAAAAAGAAACTAAAACCAATACATTGAATTTATAAAGAAGAATAACAAATAAAACATAGTTTTAAAAGTACACCCCAGTAAAAGAGTTGCTAAATGTCTCCAAGACAGTGAGCACCACCATAGTTCATCTGCTAAAGAGCTTTCTTCTCAGTCCATGAACTGGAGTCTGTTGCTTAGATACATGAGGGGAGGAGGGTCGGTTGATCTTACAGTCTCTTGTGCTTCCTATAGTTTGTGTTGCTCCTGCATCTCTTTGCAACAGTGGCTGATGTCATCACAGGACCCTTTTTTCCTTGTTGTCTTGTCTCTGCTGGTCATGGATAGCTTTGTATTCTGAGGTCTATCCATATTCTGTCATCCTCTAAAGACTCTCCATATTGTGCAGAGGTCTCCCAGGCCTATTAGGAATATGGGAAGAAACTACCTCACTGATAAATCCAGGAGGACCTGTTCCATGATTTCAAGATAAGTATAAATCACACCACCGTAGAGCCGCTTCTGTGGGTATCATGCATATATATACTGGGATCTCAGAGTTCTCAGGTTCTTTCGTCATCAATGAGATTGGTGGCCCCAAGATTTTATCCATCCCCTAGCCCTGGGTTCAGAACTATCAAAGTGCAGAGTAATTCTTTCTTGATGTGGTTATGTCCCCAGCCAGTGAGGCCAGGGCTATCTCTTCTGTGCACATCCTAGCCTTAGCCAGCTTCCTGCCCCCCGTCTATTTGGCTACTTCGTGTCTAGCCTTCCTACTCTTCACAACTGTCTCTCTGGGTCTTTCTTCACTCAAGCACAAACTGAGCCAGACCAAACGGAGGTGAGGCCAAGGATCTGACTTGTTGATGTTCTCTGTTCTCACACCCTAGATCTTTCTCTCAAGACGGCATCTGAGCCACTGTACTCCCAGTCCCGTCAGCCTGACAATGTGGGATTTCTTTCTGTAGCTGGCCCACTTGCTGGAGAAGTCACGATCTCACCAACCCCTGAAGTGTGTTTGTGAACTGCGAGGACTGTGGGTTTGTCCGAAGGCCAGGGATGCCCAATTTCACCTGGATTACGCTTTGGCGATGGATTTTGTTTCCCGTCCCTGCCAGGGAACTGCGCAGATGCTGCTGTGTTTGGCTTTCTTCCCTGCACTGTGCATCTGGCCCTTCCTGGTAGCGTTTCACTTCCTTCATGGATTTCCAAAGCCCTTCCTCTGTTTGAGACACATTCCTCACCCTCTTTCTCCTTCTCTTTGTTCTTATTCTGATTCACAGCTTGACAGACTTATACAGAGGCAGCCTTCAGTCCACCATCTTACCCAATACTCCTATTTTAAGAATCATCTTTCTTATATGGCTCAGATTTAACCGCAATAATTGCTTTTATTGTTTTTGGCAGGCTCTCATTAAGTAGCTGTGGCTCTCCTAGAACTTCCTTGTAAACCAGACGGAGCCTGAACTCACAGAGACCTGCCAGTCTCTGCTTCCCAACTAAGATTAAAGGTGTGTGCCACCACATCCAGCTAATAATCCTTATTTTAAAAATGAATGCAAAATTCCAAACCATTTCTAGAACTAAAATATAAGAGGAACACACTTTGAGTGTATTTTACATGCTAGTCTATCTTCTTAGTATTGTGTTCTCCAAAAAGAAGACACATGCACGCACATGCACAAGAGGTTTGATAAAGACGGGGATTGAGCATCTGTGGTCAGCAAAGAAGGACTAGCTGGGAGGAGGGAGAAGCCAAGCTGCAATGCAGTCTCAGCAGAAGCTCCAGCTGCCCACGAGGACTGCAGAGATGTGGTCCCTTAACTACTACGGCCATCATGTTTTGCATGTCAGCGAGGGAGGCTGAAAAAGGAAGGGTCTGGTGAGAGAGAACGTGATGGAGAAAAGAAAAGAGTTATCAGGCCTTTACAATCCCATGCTGACATAGGCGGCCCTGGGGAAGGGCCAACAAGATGATTCTCTCCAGTAGACTATTTCCTTTAGGGAGCTGAAAATCAAGGCCTGCCTTTAATCAACCTTCTCAACAACTGGACCATCCGACCTTTATTCCTTAAAGGGACATGTAGGAATTACGTTACAGTCTCTACTACAATTTTAGAATAACAATTGACACATATGAGCCTTATCGTGTATTGAAGATTATAGCAGACTCCATCAGTTGCAGAGTGGAGATTCAGAGTCTCTGATGGTCTGGTTTGGTTGAGGCAGTGATATGCCCAACCCATGTGAAAAAAAAGGGGGCAAGTATCTAACCTCATATGGGAATATTAATTTCAGATTCCCCCAAAGACTCTCTCTGTCCTTCCACCCTGCATAGTAGTCTAATGTGACCCATGTAATCTGATTCCAGATAAAAAGCAAGACCATATTGGCTGCAAGTATTCTGGAAAACACTGTTTTTCTTTCTATAAGGAGCAGATGAAGATGACAGCCTCCTTATCTTTCCTAACTTTTTTATTCCTTCCTTGTATACAGATGTGGTACTTACAACGGCAGCAGCATTGTAGCAACTAAGAGGAAAAAGTCAACAGAAATTCTAATTTTTTTTCTGATATTGTTGAACAGTTGAGTAATGCCATAAATCTACCCTTATGTTTCTTGCTTTATAAACAAAAGAAGTCCCAATTGTTCAGGCAGCTAAACTTAAACATTCTGTTGCTTACAGCAAACATGATCCAAATGGAGCTAAGTTATCCAGCGGGGTGATGACTCTACTGGAGATTTTGTTGTACCTGGTATATGCTGTGTGTTGTACATGTATGTGTGTGTTTATCAAATTTGTAATCTGTTTTCAATAAATTTGAAAATACCCAAATTCTATTGCCTTGGGATTTCATATTGTATCTTAGCATTATTGGTGGTACCAATTAGCCTTGAGATGTTCTGTCATAAGTAAATGCAGCTAATCAAAATTTCTGCTTGAGAAAAACAACTTCTTATTAAATAATTTTGCCAAACATGTATTTCTTGAAACTTTACCCACTAATGTGGGGCAGCCTGCGAAGCATTGCTAAGCTTGTGATTTACTCCATAGCACATTAGCTCGTTTCCTATTGCTGTGCTTGCTTTTGGAAGCAGTCTTCTAGGAGCATCCACTTCCAGTTGAATCAAATAAAAAGAGCAATGATTTCCATTTTCTCAAGTCAAAGAGAGGTGGCTCCAGCAAGGAAATGAGCTCTGGAAATACTGACATGGTGTGTTGAGTTTTAGGATGTGGTCAAAACCCCAGCAAGAGAAACCTGCATTGCGTGTGTTTGCAGCATTGTTTGCTGGTCATAATTGACATCCTGTTTCTCTCCACCAGTTATTTTTATCTGCCTGCAATCAGTCCCCCTGCACTGTCATGCTCGCTTGGAAGTCCACATACTAAAGCAGAGACACAAGGCAGAGGTACGCTGCTTCCTACACCAAGGAGGGAGAAAGTGACGTTTATGGTTAATTTAAGCAAGTTCCCAGTTGCCTGTGAGATGTGGCATCTGCAGGTCATGATCTTTCCAGAGCATCCCCTCTAAATTTAATCTAGCGTGAATTAATCACAGCTTACTTTAGGCTTTGCTCTGCTGCTTTTCAAATGTGTCCCCCCTCTTTAAAAAAAAAAAAAACCTCGAGCTTCTTTAGGTATTCTTTTTTTTTTTTTTTCTCCATAGCTTTTGGTTCCTGTCCTGGAACTAGCTCTTGTAGACCAGGCTGGCCTCTAACTCACAGAGATCCGCCTGCCTCTGCCTCCCGAGTGCTGGGATTAAAGGCGTGCACCACCACCGCCCCGCTATTTGGGTATTCTTACAGACTTGAAAAAATAAAATCTTTCAGAAAGTAAACTTTGAGTTTCTTCTCCATCTTCCATTCCTTGGTAGCTGTGTTATTACCTGTGGCTCAGAAGAAATCTAAAGACCATCTTGCTTCTTTCTTTTCTTGCAAATCTCCCAACTCCATGTCTTAACAGAAAAGACCTGCATTACCAGTTCACTTATATCACATATCTGCTGCTCCCTCCAAACTGAGACTTGTTATTTCTTGCCCAACTTACTACAAATTGCCTCACTACTTCTAATACCAATGGGATGGGCCTTGTGACCCTTTCCCCACACAGTCTCCAACATCATGCTTTGAAAACAAAATTATACTGTCACATATTTTCTTAGTAGATATTTATAATAGGTTTACACAATTAAGCTATGAATAAAATACCAATTTCTTACATCTATTACGGATCTACCTGGTCATCTTAACACTGGCCCCTTTCCTTTTGTTCTATACTCTAGAATGAGCGTTACCAAACTACAACCCATAAGCCAAATCTACCTCGTCATTTGTTTTTGTAGGTAAGCTTTATTGAATCACTTACCAATTTATACAGCATCTTTGGCAGCTTTTGTGCCTGGGACATGGCTGTACACGAGAAATGCCCACAACATATTTTATTGTGAGCATACTTATATTTAGCAAAATAATTACTGTAGCCAGTTGCCCGAACAGTATTCAATCATTTAGTTTCATCTACAGTTTAAAATTTTCCCCCCAAAATGCAATATTACAAGCCTATGTTCTCTCTTCTAGAGAACAAGCCTATGACTGTAGCTCTGCTCTAGAGGAAGTCACATTTCTGTTGTTTTTTTTTTCATCTATTCATGTGTTCATGTGCTCATCCACATAGGGACTTCACCCTCCAGGAAGCATGCAATGAGACATGATTTGAAAGGACAGGTGTTATCACTATATGACTAAGAGACCTCAGAAGTTAGAATGATGTCATCCTGAGATTTCCTCTAGCCCACCACTATAGTCTCCCAGAACCATTGCCTCAGTGATGTGCTGACACTTTTGCTTCTAAGCCTAGGACTAAAACTCTCTCATCTCCATCTTCTCAGCCCCAGCAGACACTGTAGGTCAGCGCTGCCTCTTTAGATAGACTTCACTGAAGAACTCAACAAGGACAGATAAGGCAGAGGATGTCTGACTAGTCACTGTGAGTGTGGCCGTCTATGGCAGGAGGAGAGGTTGACACTGCAGGGCCCTTTTGGAATGTCATGATACCGGGCTGAAATGCAGGTACATGATGGAAAACTTTGAACAAGGCAACTGAGATTTTATGAAATAAAAAATAAATGTAACTGGGTGAAAATCTGGGTGTTGTACCACATACGTGTAATCCAAACACTAGGAAAACCAAGTTGGCAGGATCATTTCAGGCCAGCCTGGGATACACAGCAAGAACTTGTCTCAAATAAACGAACAGCTAAAGTAGAGAAAGAACAAACACATAGTTTTTCCTACCTTGCCTACGTGACAATTCTGTCCCCCATGCTAACCCATTTAATCAATTCTCTTCACTATAGAGGTCTATCTTGCTGGGTTCCAGTTTATATATCCCCATAGCACACCTGTCTAACACAGAGACTTTCATGTGGTATTTTCTGAAACATTGTTGAAACGAACCGAAAGAACGACTTTCAAGATAAAATTTCCCCGATGATTTCATTCCCAGCAAATGCAGCAAATGCAGCAAATGCTCTTGAATGGTTTTTGCTAGAATCAGGAGGGGATTGTGCTATTAAACACATTGTGCCCATTTGTCCTGCAACATTTTTTCTTTGCATACACCATTGCTACATTGAAAGGTGGAAATGTTCTCGGTGCTATGGTGATGAAACTGCTTGGTAATTTCCATCTTGTTTAGAAATGAAGTGGGGTGGGGGGTGTTTCAGGATGTCAATCAAACTGCCACCTCATTACCTTGCTCTTGAAGTCAGCTTAACTATGCGATGGATTTCCTGGGGGAAACCACCATGTACCTCAAAAACTCACCCTCTTCCCACCACTGAGAGTGCTAACTGCTCCAGCTTCCAAGGACGCTTGCAGTTTGCAGGTTCTTAAAGTGAAGATTTTAAGCACCCACATTTAGCAGGAGGAGGGTGGGGAGGGGAGGAACACACACTATGCACCTGCTGCCGCCTGCTTGGTTCTTACTGAATGACTGTGCACACTTTGGAACAAACCCTTTCAACTTGGGCGAGCCACACGAAAAGATCTTGCCTAGTTTGCTTTTTATATTTGAGAGTCTTGCCTTGCTATCCCATCCTAACAAGCATTTGGACAGCTTGCTCTTACTTGCTCCTATCCCTGAAGTTTGTGTCATAAATATTGAAACAAATTGTTTAGATCTCTCTGCACAGAGAGCTCTGTTATTACAAGAAAGGGAACCAAGCAGCCAAAATCACAGCAAAAAGACTTTCCTCAAGAATCCAGATACAATGTGACACATGCACAAAAGACTGCCAGACTGAATCAGGACTGAACATCTTCCAGGCTAGAGAAGAGGTTCATAAATCACCATGAGAACTCTAATCAGGGATAAATATTAGTGTGCTGGAGCTTATTTAGCAACTGCCATGTATTGAAATGCATAATTTGATCAATTATGACCAAAGAAAACCTGTGACACTGATTTTAGGCAGGTAAGAAAATGTAGCTAAGGTTTGAAAGTCTTTTAAAATTTTATTTGTTTGTTTGTTTGAAGTGTGCAGGTGTTTTGCTCCTGGTATCCACAGAAACAAGGAAAGGGAATCCCTGAGATTGGGGTTAAAAGAGCTGTGGGTCAACATATAGGCACTGAGAATAGAACCTAGGCCCTCTGGCAGAGCAGCCAGTGTTCTTTACTGCTGAGCAATCTCTTTTACCTCAGTTTTGTAAATCTTAATAAAATTATTTGCCCAATGCCCAGTGAGTAATTACATAGCTGATAAGAAGCCAAGGCTGTTAATAAGTAAAATATAAAAAATTGCTGCTTGATGAAACCCCACATGGCCTAGATGTAGCTAATTCACTCTATTGAGATTGAAAAAAAATCTTTATTTACAGAAAAGGATAAAATTACAGAAATTTCATGTAAAGATTTTGAACCAAATTATAAGAGTAGAAACTACAGCTTATGCATGCTGAATCTTTTCACTAATACAGAGAAAATACTTCTACAACTAGTGGGATACAGAATTTGTCAAATTCTCAAGCATGGATTTTTAAGCACAGGAATAAGGGAACTTATTTCTCATTGGCAAAAAATGTGTTGATTGTAATGGTTTGCAGTTTGATTAATAAAGACCTTCTTGAGCCTAGCTACAATGATTTACATTCATGGTATTTATGGTCTGAAACTGCAATTTTCTTTTCACCAGCCTGATGTTTTCCCATAAAGCGATCTGGTGTCCAGGGTGTCTCAACTTCCTAATTAAAAGTTTGTTTCCTGGAACCACGGTTGACTTGAACATGACCTCTCAACCAAGTGCTGTTTGGATGGCTCATACCTCAGCCCAGCAGTTTTCATCCCTGCAAATCTGCTTGAGGAAACTGCATAGCAGCCGCCACTACTGATGGTAGAAGCTCAGACTCCAGAAGAAACAGTCACTACCACGCTGTGTAAAGCAGCTGGCACCAGGCTGGTTTGCTGCCTCAAGTCTCTGTGAACTTTAACCCTCTATCATATTCACCCAGCTAGATTGATACACAGTTCCTCACATGGCCTAGTGAAAGGGCTACATCAGTGGTTCTCAACCTGTGGGTCATGGCCCTTTGGGGTGGGCTCAAAAAAGCCTTTCACAGCAGTAGTACATCAGAAATCCCGCTTACAAGATATTTGCATTACAATTTATAATGGTAGCAAAATTACAGTTATGAAGCAGCAATGAAAAGAATTTTATGGTTGAGGGTCATCACAGGAGGATGTATTAAAGGGTCACAGCATTAGGAAGGTTGTGAGTCTCTGGTCTATATAGTACTTAGGGCAGCCTTTCATTTGCAGGAAGGACTGATTGACTGGTGCACACACCCTAGCCACAACCCCTTCTGCCTATAAAGACAAGCTAAGCAGACCATTTCTGAGTTAGCTGCCTCCTGATATTGCAGCATTGCTTCCAATAAGAAGCTTTTTGTAGGTAGGATGTTTATTTGTTGTGCTTTTGCTTTCCCTATGCTTGATTTTTATCATTTGTAGAGAGGGTCAGGTTGGTAGCACCAAGAGGAGGTAGCGGAAGCAACAGCAGTGTGGTAGCAGTAGCAAAGGTGGCAACAGATTTGGAGGTGTCGCAGCAGGGAAAACATAGGATCTGGGACAGTGATAAAAGGGTAGTTAAAGATCCCATGGAGACAACAAGAAAAACAATAAAAATAGACTTGAGTCTGTAGTCTATACCTCTGTGCATGAGGTCTACAGTTCTCAGGGTGTGGAGTTCTAAGCCTCTGTGTCTGGTTGCCCAGCCACCGGACCATGGACTGTTTCTGGCCTGTGTATAGTTTCTATCTGAGTAGAGCAAAATTGCACCAAACGGTTCCTTGTCCACATTCTCTGAGATATTTCTCGAATGTTTGTGTCTTCTCTTCCCTTCCCTCTATTTCCAAAATGGTCTTTACAGTTCTTAGATGTTCTGTTCCCTTTCATAAGTTTTTTCTATCTCTACATTTCACTCTGGAAATTTCGTATTGACCCATCTTTAACACACTGATTCTCTCTTTAATCATGCAAAAATCTCTCTAGAGTTTTCTCTGGAATTTTCCTTAGGACATCAATCTCTGTTTTCTTTGACATGTGTTTCTATATATTGTCTCTATTCTCCATTAAATCTCTTACTGTGTCAGCCTTAATTATTTTAAATTTTCTGTTTGGTAACTCCATTAATTATGTCACATCTGTATCTGAGTTTGATGGTTTCTCTCTTCATTTTTCTTGTCTTTTGTCATACATCACTGAGAAGTAGATGTGCTGTTGAGACGTCATACCATGGGTCTCTAGAATAAAAAAAAAACGTATGTTATGGTTAAAGTTGAGCTCACTTTAGTGTTTGGTGTATTTATGAGGGGCAAAGTCATCCAGGTGCTCTGGTGTCATTTTCATCTCCCACTGCACTCCAGGCTCGTTGGCACTGTTTGTCAACGAGTATGTGTGTCTCACAAGACTTCCAGCTGTTATCTACTGATCGTTAACTGGAATACTCTTGGTGTGGTAGAGCAGTACAAACAGAGGAGAAGGATTCCTAGTCTTCAAGTTTAAATCTTGGTCTTTTAGTGGGCTTGTGTCTCTGACTCAATTTTTTGAGTAATTCAGGTGTTTTTTGTTGTGTGGTTTCTCCCACCTTGGTGAGGCAGAGAGACAAGAAATTTCTTTACACTATAGGTATAGAACAAGGCTCAGGAAAAAAAAAATCTGCTCCCATGAACTGCACTTCATTGTTGACAGGCTCCAGGCTCAATTAATCTTTCATTCTCCTCAAGAGAATCACAGGAAAAAAACCTCTCAGACCTTGGGTGTTTATTGTATTTCCTAGATGTAAAGCTAATACGTGTGCAAAGTATCCTCTAAAACGAGGTCCCTGAGTAACTTTCTTAATAGTCCCCATCCAGCCCTCAGAGTCTATCAAAACTGTGGTCTAAGTGTTCCTACTGGTGCATACTTCAGTGGCTTCCGTGTCAGGTAAACAGCCTCACTGTGACTCGTTGGCTTGCTTACCTCCCATGTTCATGATGATGCTTTCCTTGTCCCACAAGCTGGGATGGCTGAATGGAAAAGTGTCACTTTTTAATTTGTCAAGTTTTTAAGGATAAGAGCGACGAGTGCCAGGCTCCTTAAAACCCTCATTTAACTTTCATTGTTCGTGACCTCACATCAAAGTTTCATATTTAAGTCTTAAGAATGTTTGTTCCCTTCTTTTTGGCAATATATCAACTGCCGCTGATATAAAATTTTATAGCTAGCAATAAAAAGGCCAGAGAACATTTTATATACCATGCTGTCCCTTTCAAATCTGTGGTACTTCTTTTGCTTGCTGTGATTGGTTTTGTATCCATCAGCCACAAATCTGAAATGTGCAACTGAACATAAATAACATCAAATTATTCTTTTAAATGTATGTGTGTATCTTTGTTTTACAAAGAAGATTTTACTATTTTATTATGAAGGTTATATTCAAAAGCATGCACAAATCACACGCACAATTAGGTAGCAATGGAAATAGTGTCAGACCTTGCTTTTTTGGGACAATCTTCCAGTTTATTTATGAAATAAAGTACCAAATATGTGTATAAGTGATTCCTATTTGTATTTTACCAGGAATAGATAGCCAACTTTTTCCAATAAATTTGTACATGAATGGAGATGTGCAATTTTTCTCACAAATGCATTTTTACGATAAATTAATTAATTCCCTGACATTAAATCACTTTTGTAGTTTTGGACTAAATCCTACTCATCCATAATATTACATTTATCCTATGCTAATGATTGAAGTTTACTAATATTTCTTGAGCATTTGCGTCAACATTCAAATGTATTGGCATATAGCTGTCATTTTTGTGTTAGCTTTATGAAATTTATACTTTATGATCTCAACTGCAAAACCTAGATATTGGAATTGTTGTAGTGATATTTCACTTGTATTTTAATAAATACAATTTATTTAAAAATAATTGCCTGAGGATCAGAGAGTAAAACAGTCCTACTCGTCAGCCTTACAGACCTTACAGGCAGCGGTAACACACACTTTAATCCCCGTAGCCAGCTAATTGCCATAGAAACTGGCCAATGCATCCTTTACTCCCAGTGGTGCACACCTTTAATCCCAGCCCTGGAGAGGATTATAAAACGGGAGGAGACAGCTCTCATTTTGAGATTCCTAGAGGCAGGATCGCCATTTTTAGACTGAGGTGGAGGTAAGAGCCAGTGATAGGCTATTTTGCTTTCCTGACCTTCAGGTTGAACCCCAATTTTTTTCCTCTGAGCTTTTCCTAATCAGGCATCAAATTGTACTTGGTTTATGATGAGAATATGAAAAGTTGCCTTTTGGATTTATTTCTTTTTTTCTGTTTCTGGGAACAATTTTAATATCATTGAGAATGCTTGCTTTCTGGAATGTGGTACACTCCCCTTGGGAAAACTACATGGTTCTGATGGGAAATTAAGAGTTAGTTCATTGACGATTTCTCTTTTCTGTTTAAGAAAATTGTTCTGCTTAATCTCTTCATTTTAATGTATCAGTACTGGAATGTTGTAATTTCTAAGAAAACACTGCTGGTAAGAGTGCCAATTTGGGCAGACACTGTGGAATTCATTGTGGGTATTCTTTAGTATCCAATAAAACCACAGTGTGAGCCAACTCTACCCCTCTTAGTTATATATCCAAAGAAATCAACGTATCATAGAGAAACTTGAAAGTCAGTTTATAATTGCATTGTTAGTGATATACAAGAAACGGAACCAGCCTAGATGACCTCAAACAGACTAATGGGTGAGGAGGATGTGGTGCATCTGTCCACTGGAATTTTATGCAACTGCAAAAAAAGAAAGAAATTATGACAAATGGAATACACCAGAAATCATTATGCTGAAAGAATGAGCTGGTATAATGTCTCTGCATATGTTTATAAACGTGTTTCCTTACAGTGAGGCATTATTCTCTGATTTCTGGCTTAAGAGTCCTCTGTTGATTGTGACACTTAGGGCTTCATTTTTTTTTAGACATGTCTACATTATTGCTTTGTTGCCTCCCTTAAAACGGAAAGCTTCCAAAATTTCTAGTTGCAAGAGAATGCTGTTTTTGTCCTTTAATTTTCATAGAGTTTTGTTTTTGTTTTTAGTCTTTATGATACAGGATCTTATGCAGTCCAGGTCGGCCTCAAATTTACTTTGTATCTGAGAAGGACCTTGAACTTTTGATCGTCCTGCCTCTAAATTGTAAGTGCTGGGATTGCAGAAGTATGCCAACACACCCACTCAAATTTTCTTATCTAGTTGCACTACAATCAGAAAGTGCTGATGGATTTAATCTTCCTCCTTGAAATGATAGTTTCCTGTGTTACTTGTTGTCTGATCGATCTTTATAAATATCAGTATGTGCTTAAGAAGAAAGTGTGATCTGCACAGCTGCAGTGCAGGTCTGCAGGAATGAATACATATGCACACAAGCTCTGACTGATCCACTTTGTTTCCCCTGTCATTGCTTATGTATCTGCCCTATGATCTTTTGTAGCATTACAGTGGTACTCACGAGTCTCCTGCATCTGGGTGCTGCCTCATGAAAGCAGGCAGTGAGTTACTGCGCACAGAAATTTATCGAGAACTTTGTTATGAGTCTGCTGTTCTATTTCCCTATTTGGAGTTTTAGTTTGTTTTTGTTCTCATTTCAAGTTGAGGATATGAACTATATTTTTTCTGGTATGACATTTCAAACTTCATTTCCTTTTTCTTTGGGTGTAACTTTTGTGTCTTCCTCTATTTCCAGCATTTCCTGCTCTCTTCGCTTATGAAATATCTCTTAAATAAGGCATGGGGTTCTGCTAGTAACCGATAAAATGACCTTTTTTTTGAATAAAAAGTTGAATCATTTTTATTGATAATAGTTTATGTACTTTTATGTGCACTCATATTCTTTTTTTTTAATTGTACATTGCATGCAGTGTATTTGCTGTGAGCTTTCCATACATGGTCATCCTGCGCTCTTTTTATAAATGATTTTCAGGTTTAGGACTCAGTGGTTGCTTTTATACTAATGCCTTCCAGAAAGTCCTTATCTCTTTTGTCCCCAGCTCATGCTTGTACCATTTTGGTTTATTGCCTTTAGATGATACCATTTGTTTTTATTATATTCAGAGTAGCTGAGCCACCAAACCCAAGCCCTAATAGTTCCCACTCTGGGCAACAATGGCAGTGGTTTAGATGCTGTTCTCAGTCTATTCTGAAGCTTGCCCTTTGAGCATTGTCTAGAGTACAAAGCCATCTCTGGATGGACTCCCTTAGGAGGACTCAGGAGCAAGGCGAGTCAGTAAAACCACAAAGAGACCGTGCCTCAACTCTGATTCTGATGAGAGTCTGGTAAGTGATAGAAGCAAACTTCCTTATTATCAAGGGTGATACATGCTAAGCCATACCCTGTTCACACTTGTACCTACAAAACAGGACTGGGTGTGTGACAACCTACATTAACCATGGATGTTCAGTACCATCACAGAGAAGGGATGTAGTCTGGATAATCTGATGGAAAGGAGTCAGACACCCATAGAAAAGTCAGCAGGCAATTCAGAGAGCTCTAGAGTAGGTGGAAACTCTTCCCCGAGTTCTGGACCACGAAAGTCAGAACAGTTATTGCCAGCTCTGTTCTCAACCCTTCCAGCCAGGTGGTCACCAAGTAGAATGGGGCCCTTCTCCTCCCAGTCATACAGTTGAAGGTGGATGCCTTTCATTTAAGAAGAGAGCAATTAACAGTTGTTTTTTTTTTGCTTTGATTTTGGGGAATTGTATTGTTCTGGTAGTTGCTTTAGAAAAATAATTCCTATAAACTAATTTTGTGGTTTGTGTTCTTAAAGAAAAAAGAAAACAACACCATGAAATGGTTCCCCTTCATTCCAGCATTTAAAAGGCAGAAACAAAAGGATCTCTGAGTTTGAGCCTGGTCTACAGAGTGAGTGCCAGGACAGCCAGGCCTACACAGAGAAAAGCCCTGTCTCTGTGTAGAGAAAAACAAAACAAAACAAAAACTTACTAGTAACTGTGCACAGTGTGCAGCCTTTGACAGGGTCATGCCCATTTATGAAGACAATGCATGTTGGGAGGGATTTTGATGAGGTTCCTCCTTCACAAGTTAAAACTGTCTTTGTTGTATGCTTGGTGCTTTCTGCCCTAGACAGGCTACTAACACATTTGCACCTGAGTTGAGCATGTTTTAAATATGAGAAGGGCCTGATACAGCTTAGATTCTGTACGTTTTGTTTACAAACATACCTTTTCTGGGAAGCACACATATATGCTACATGCCATGCCCAATTAACATGTCCATTCGACAGCAGGACACAGAGTTGATGCCATCAGAGACAGTTCTGATGTCCTACGAATGGATTAGTCAGTCCCTCTCAACCAACAGCACATTTCGGAAGAGGTTCCCAAGGGTAAGGGGTGCACTTTACACCTATGGAATTGGAAGTTCATCACCCCACAGAGGCATCAGGCTCAAACCTTGGCCCTTAATTAACAACACTATACTCTAACCAAAGGACTCTTTCGAAACCAGGACAGTAGCTTGCTTTCTCAACTACACACACACAGGTGCATATTTCACCCCAGCTGGCTATAAACGCCGCATAGATTCGTTATTCCTTTCTTTACACATCCTGGCCTGTGGTTTTTCTTACCCATTCATGCTGTTTTCTCAAGGATGGAAAGAAGCTTGTGCAGCCTGAGCTTCCCTCCCCTGCTGTGACGCTGTGGCCTGTGCCTTCACAGGATCAGGACGTTGGTGGTACTGTATTCCCGTAGAACGTACACACTGCCCCCTGGTGGTTGTGGGTTTTTTTTCTTTGCTTTGTTTTTATTCAGGGTTTAGGGGGTTGCTTTGTTTGTTTCTTTTCCAGAATGTGGGATGTCTAGCAAGGCAGAAAGGCCTTAACTTTCCAATTAACCTGAAATACTTCTGCTTCCATGCCGTTCTCCGTGCATCCTGCCAAGCTGCATTATAGTCTGGACTGCGAACACTAAGGAAACTTGCTTCTCTTTAAAAACAAAGGCAAAGAATTTGAATAGACATTTATTCAAAGAAGACATGAAAATGGCTAATTGATATATGAAAAATGTGTGATGTCAATAAGCACCGGCGAAATGTTAGTCAGAACCACAATAAGAAGTACCTCAGACAGTGGCTACTATCCCGAAATAAGAAGAAAAAAAGTGTCTATGAAGATGCAGAAGAATGGAGGTCTTGTACCGGTGGAGAGAAATGAAAGACTGAGTGACCACTGGGGAGCATTAGTCACCTCTCTCTCTGTCAGTCCTCATAGATAAAAAAACAAACAACAACAACAACAACAACAACAACAAAAAACTATAGAGCTTGAGCTCACCTCAGCATTATTTATAGGAGCCAAGATAAGGAAACGACTTACATGTATGTCCATGAAAAGTAAAATTGCTGTATTCTATCTTAGCTGATCCATTAAGTGACTGACATAATTATTAATTATCTTGAATTGCCTTTTTGCTGTCAAAACCAGAATGTGTAGGTTCTGGACTGGAACGGTTTATACCTGACTGATTTTTGAATGTTACTTCAAGCCTGACTGCTTCTGTAATTACTGTTCGGAGCCTTTTCTGCACCGGCACCACATTTTAGTTTTGTTTGCTCTTCCCAGGAAGTCAACTCGTGGTTATGACAAAAATACAAATCACTTTGCTGCCTGCTAAATGGGCTGTCTCTGGTTCACTCTTTGAGTTTCAGGGTAGGCCCACACTCATGGTGGCCACCTTCAAAGTCCGTGTGCCATGTCTGTCCATCACAACATTGGTAATTCCGCTAGTACTGAATTTATGTCATGCTATTTATTTTTGTTGGCTTTAACTTTATTCAGCAAATGTAGCAGGAATATCTACTCAAAAGAAAGACCTTTAGCTGCTGTCTTCCCCTGTGAGGATGAATATGAAAACCCTTGCGCCATTGTTGGGCTTCTTTGAGACACTCATGTGAATGGCAGATATCCGAGAAAGTAGAAACATACACTTTTTTATAACTGATCTTTCCTGAAGTTTCCTGGTCAGTTTGGGGGTCTGTGGCCTGCAGTCAAATGTGTGGTGTCTTCAGTAACAGAGTTTTTTTCTTGTAGTTATGTTGGGTAACCATGGACAGTGGTGAGAGCCTGCATTAGATTGGAGATCTCCAGGGCCTCCCTAAACAGTAACTCTTGGAGAGGTATTCCATGCCACATATTGTAATATCATTTACTAGTCCATGTCTCCTGGGAGCAATATTGTCCATCCATGTGTGTAATCATGTTTGACCTCTGTTTTAAGTAGTATTTTGAAATCTGCTTACTAACTAATGGGTTTCCATAGGCTTTTTCACAGATTCTTACTTTGAACCTACTCACTACCTCCCCTCCCATTCCCACATGCCCCTCCCTACTGAATCCTTTCACCCTTAGTACTGTGATATGTGTGGCAATTTCATTTGTATGTTAATGAATAAAGCTTGCCTTGAAGACCAGAAAAGCAAAGCAGCCACACTGGCCAGCCTTACAGCCCAGGCAGCAAAGATACAGACCTTTTTTTTTTTTAAACAAACTTTATTAGAAAAGGCTTTCCAAAAAAGCTCTTTCTCTTTTTTTAATTAATTTATTTATTAAAGATTTCTGCCTCACCTTACTAGACCTGGATGGAGGTGGGTGGTCCTT
>NC_022010.1:59283120-59284562 GCF_000317375.1 Microtus ochrogaster
TTCCCTGCCCTGTGGGAAGTCCAAGGAACTCCCCCCCCCCTCCATCCAGGTCTAGTAAGTTGAGCATCCAAACTGCCTAGGCTCTTACAAAGCCAGTTTAATCCCAGTAGCCACACTAATTTGTCAGAGAAATCTGGTGGTAGTGGTGCACACCCTTAATCCTAGAACTAGACAGCATTGTAAAATGGGAGGAGACAGCTCTCAGTCTCAGTCTCATTCTGAGATTCCTGGGGGCAGGATCGCCATTTTCAGACTGGGGTAGAGGTAAGAGCCAGTTTGCTATTTTGACCTTTAGGTTGAACCCAAATTTCTGTCTCTGAGTTTTTATTAATCATGCTGCAGCAATATAATATAGTCTCAGTGTAAGCTTAGACATGGAAAAAACTGGCTTCTGGAAGACCGCCTAAACCTCAGTGCTACACTGCAGTTGGAATTGTTTCTCTGAAAGGGAGGGAAATGGAATGAGCTCTCATATGTTCGAGACCCTTATGTTAGTTATAGCACCGTCCTTTAAATAGGTCTGGTCTACAGATAAAAAGGCAAATGGGAAGAGGTTGACTAGATCAGGGTTTCCTTTTCCTTCCAGGATAACCCTGGATTCTGTGGAATTGGCTCCCAGTTCAGATGATTCATTCACTCGTATTTGACATTTACTCAAAATTCTATGGGGGAATAAAGTTAAGGACTACTCTGTCTTGTCGGAAATTATTCGGTAATTTGAAGTTCTAAAATGTGGAGGGCAGACATTTGAAACAAAGTGCTCCCGTTCTGGTATCTTCTTATTTCTGAATAGAAAGGGTTGCCACTCCAAAAGCAGAATAAGCTATTACCTGTCTCTTGAGCCCCATGCCCAGCACACAGCACGCCAGGCAGTACAGCTTGTATGGGCAGATGCTTGTATGCAGAATAAACTATTATTACCTGTCTCTTGAGCCCCATGCCCAGCACACAGCACGCCAGGAGGTACAGCTTGTATGGGCAGATGTGTGTTTGCAATTGAGAGGACAGTGCCCAGGTCACCTTGTCGTCACTGAACTCAACAACAAGGTCTCCTATCCAGTCCACACTAAAGGACTCTTTCTTGCTTCCCTTGGTCCTCTAGAGGACAGAGGTCCCTTGTTTATGGAGAGGAGAGTGGGAAAAATGGAGTGAGGGACATGAGTTGGGACAAGGGAAAAATAACACAAAGGGAGGTGTAGGATTGCCGAAGCAAGAGATGTGCAAGGACATCGTTAGATATGCTAACACAGAAAGGAAAACTGTAGTCTTCCCCAGGGATGGTGCCCCTTGGTTCATAAGCCAATGCCAACTGGTTAACCTTGGCATCATATATATTTAAGCTATAAATAGACTCAGTGGGATGTATTTATCATAAACACACATATGAGCCGGGCGATGGTGGCGCACGCCTTTAATCCCAGCACTCGAGAGGCAGAGGCAGG
>NC_022010.1:59284673-59291377 GCF_000317375.1 Microtus ochrogaster
AAAAATAAATAAAAAAAATAAACACACATATGAAACATTAGCAATTAAGGAAAAAGAAGCACTGAATTTGAGAAGGGAACATAGGAACAGACTGGAAAAATGTTAAGGGGTCAATGTTACAATTATAGTTTAATTTTAAAATACAGAAAACAAAATAAGTAATCACTTGTTATCTCCACCATTTTTCCAGGGGAACTGATGCCATTTATACCAAACCTACAGTGATAAAGTTAACATATTTTTCATGCTTTCAAGATTGTTTGTGGTCCAAGACAATGGAACTGTTTTCTTGGCCAGACCTTCCTGAAATGAAACCTCATGCATGTAAGCCTCTCAGGTCATGGAATGGATCTTTTCTCCCTCCATCAAGAAACTGCCTTTTTACTATAAGTCTCAACATTTCTGTCATGCATTCCCTGTTGTTTTTCTTCATTTTATAACAGATGCTTCATGGAAATTCCCATCCATCACCACAACAGAACATGGTTAGCCATGGGCTAAGTGGAGGTGCCCACATCCAGAGGATGAGTTACTGGATGAGGAGGAGGAACTGGAAAAAGTATCCCCCCTGCCACTCACAGTACAGTTTGCTTCTCAGGAAACCTTCCAAAGTCAGGGTGAGAATAGAGACTAGTGAGTCTTAGGGAGATTTGACTTACTCCCCATCTTCTTTATAAATGTTTTTATTAGCATATATGACCCTGGTGCTCTAGTGAAAGGGCAGAACGTAAGGCTAATATTTGTACCACCAGCAGCCCTCGATTTCCATGTGGGTAGAAATTAGCTAAGCCTAGCTAACTCTGGCCCACACCACTGGGAAGTGGTTGTGGGAGGGCACACCTCAAACCACATTGGTATATGTAGCCAACGCTGTCTGCCTCTGTCTGTGGGACTCTGCTGCCTGCTTCATTTAGTCAAGAGAAGGACAACAATTTGCATGGTTGATGGGTTTCTCTGTACCTTTTCTAAGACAACTCAATCATTAAATACCCTGAACCCATTACTGTCACCACTTGAGTTCTTTTGATTTTGCTCCTGATGCTACTGTGACTGCTATTGATGGGAAATGATAGTCACCCTGTGACAGTGCTATTGTTTCAAGTAGTCACTTTAGTGTTAGTGGGTCCACTGTTAACTTAACAAACTAGTCTTTGAGGCTACTATGGCTTTTACGTCTTTTAGAAATGATCACTACCAGAAGGTAGGCTTTCACTGCAGTCCTCACTTTATTCTGCTGAAGGGCTGTGACCTCATCGTCACAGCTATATGAATATGCTACATCTAAGGGATAAAGAGATGGGAAAGGGAGTGTCATTTTATAACCTCCCAGAAAGGAAACATGAGAATGACCAGAGACAGAACAATTCAATAGAAATTCTAGATCCAAACACAAGAAGTCACGCTCCAACTGTTTGGGAGAAGTTACCTCTAAGAAGCTGTTACTTATGGAGGACTAATGTTTAATAATAAGAAAAGGCTTTTTTTCATCATTTAAATGAACACACATCAATTATATGTGTTAATGTGCTTCATTATGACATTTCAGGCATGCATAAATGTATTTTGATCTTATCCACACACATGCCACCTTGTTACCGGCTCTTGTTCGTTTTCCAACTCCTGTTGATTCTGTCTGCTTCTTAGCTAGCCCCTGCTAGGATGTTCTAAATTAAGAGAATAGCATAACAAATATGGAGGCATTGAAGGTATGACACTTAAGTTTATCCTTATGGTTGTTAAATCTTCCAAGGTTGACTGTTTCTAAAATATATCAAATGATAGTAATTTTTTCAACTTTAAATTCCAAACTCAGATAGGAATAGTTTTAGTCTGATTTTTCTTTGCATTTATTCTTTTATTTGGTTTCATCACTTAATTTTATGTTATTTATGCTGTGTTGGTCAGATATCTAAATGATTAACATCATTTGATCTTCATGATGAATTGGGTATTCTATGAATAAAAAATAGTTGTCTTTGGCTTTGTTTTTCTTGTTTAAATTCCATAATTTGCATTTTAAAAATGACCTTAATTAAACTAATAGTTGAGGCTATAACAATCACTTCAAGTCTTCTGTTTAAATCTTGACAAGAAATCTCTTATCAACTCTGCTTTGAGGGTTGAGAGCCCTGAAAGCAAGCTGGGTGAATACAACAGAGGCAAACAGGGAGTACAGTCTCTCTCTCTCTCTCTCTCTCTCTCTCTCTCTCTCTGTCACACACACATACACATACACACAAAGGTTAGATGGGTCAAAGTGGCATTTATTTTTTTTGTATAATGCTTGGAAACCGAAAATCACACCTCTATGCCTTCCAGAGTAAGGGCAGTGAGTCCCTGCAGTGTTGAGCCATGATCCAAGACAAGCTATTAACACTTCCCAGATGTGCAGTAAACTCTTCACTGTATCAAGGTAAGTGGTGTTCTTCAAGTGGTAGTGTTCCTCCTGGCACCAGAGCTGGAGAAAAAGGTTGGCTACACTTTTTCTTTGTTCATAAACAGCAAGTATCTTTATCATTTTTGGCTAAAGCTTGATTGGGCTGGGAGGAAAGAAACAGGCTGTGTATTATTTGATGAAAATGCATCAGAAAACACCTATATTTTTATTCTGTACTGGCTAGAAGACAATGATAAAGCAACAGGGTGAGTCATACAAGATAGGACAGAAATAAGATCTATAGTGAGAAGGAGGCAGAGGGAGAGACCGAGGGTTCAGTGCCAGGGCATAGTAAGGCAGTGCCTGGCGTTTGTCAGGTCTACTAGTGCTGCAAGCATTCTACCTTCCCTTCTCCCATTCTACCACCCTTACAGAGATCAGACAACAGTGAAGACCCTTTGCTTGCTGGGCAAGTGTTCTGTCCCTAAACTAAATCTGCCACCCTGTAAATTTGCATGAGAAAGGAATACGAAATGCAGCCGGAAGAGAAGCCTGGGGCAGGCTGTGTCTTTCAGATAAGAATGTGAGAAAGTTTGCTCTCACCAATTTTTAATCCCAGCACTCAGGAGGCAGAGGTAGGAGGATCTTTGAGTTTGAACCTTGTCTACAGAGAGAACTCCAGGGCAGCCAGGGCTACACAGAGAGTTTTGTTTGTTTCGAAACAAAACAAAACTTTACTGTCCATTTGCTTCTCTTCACTGCAGGTTTGTCCTTTCCCATCAGTTTTCCACTGTCTCGAGTGTGACCTGAATGGCTCACTTCACTAATTAGAAGCAGTAATAACAATAACTACATAAAAATACATATTTTTAAGGGTAGGTCATAGAAGCATTTCTTGTTTCCACCTGTATCTCCAAGAGTATGTGTTCTTTGAGTCTTTATCAGACCCATTGCTTCAGAAAGACAGTTACCTTGGAGTCATCAACCACATCTGGCTCTTATAGTCTTTCTGCCTTTTCTTGTAAACAGACCTCTGAGCCCTGAGTGAAATGGTTTGATAAAGACTACCCATTTAGGGCTGAGTGTTCCATGGCTCTGCAAGAAGAACCTTCTCTGGTGAGGGCTGAGCAGGGCACTGAGCTACAGGTATAGTGATATGTCACTAAATGTTGTTCCACCGCTCTGTTTATTTAAGAAAATAGTAGTAGAAGGTTTCCCCCAAGGCCCATATAGTCTAGACGTATTTGGCCTCAGTTTTATGTCCACTTTAACAGAATCAGGTATTGGTTTCATTTCACAAAGTGGGCCTCAAACCCAATTAAAAAGTGGTTGGTTATTGGCTCAGCATTTATGCTACTATTGCATCAATATATCGTTCAGGTAGGCTGATGTTGTGGGTTGTTGGGTAGCACTGATGATTATTTTTCTCTGGTAGCATGCAGAGTACTTTTCAGCACTGTGAGTACTAGTCAGAGTTGAGGCTTATAGCAGAATATCAGTTCAATTTATTCATGTTCAATGACATAATATTCAGCAGTAGGTTACTGTTAGTTTGTTCAGGATAGCCAATAGTCTTTGTAATAACCTGTGCCATTTGAAGAGGATTGCCTAAAGGACCCCTTTGACCAAAAAATAATCAAGATATAACCCATTCCTGGTACTGAGGGTTTTACTGGATGCCTAGTTGGGACATTGCACCTCCATTATATGGTAACTCTACTTAAATTTCTTTCATATATGTATATGCAATGTAAATTCTACTGTGATAGGTGTCATACAAAATCCAAGCACAGAAAAGGAAAGTGGACACAATGCCACACCCCTAACCAAGAAGCTATTTGCAAATGATACTTGCTAGAAAAGGAAAATTCAGATTAGTTTTCTTCAATGGAGAGACACTAGGTACACCAACCACACAACCAGGGCAGGAACCATGCCCAGGAGTGGTTGGTTGATGCACAAAAGAGACACTGTTTACCACTCTAATTGGCAGCTTGAACCTGGGAGAGCAGGGCCTAAAAATGAAGTAGACTAAAGCCTCATGCAATAGCAAATTTATTCAGAGCATCGGACAGTCTATATTCTGAAGGTTAAGACCAGTTACCTGAGTAAAGTATACAATAACAAGGACAGACTGCATGAGGCAAAACCACGTTTTCCCACAGAGTGCTACAAACAAATAACAATAGTCAGCTATAATGAATAATCTAATGTGAACTCATTCCTGCCTGCTACACCTGGGAGGGGCATGGTCACAGTCAGGAAAAATTCCATGTTCTTGAAGAAACTGACATCACAAGGCACTTGTTTTCTTGGACTTTTTCCCCAAGTACTCAGAATTGCCCTCACCTGGCTCCATTCTCAGACTGTGTTCTGACAAAACACCATGTTTTTTTTGTGTGTGTGATTTTTGTTGTTTCTCTTTGGTAGTTTTTGTCTTATTGAGTTTTGTTTCTTGGTTTTGATTTTTGGCCTTGATTTTGATTGGTTTTAGAGAGAGAAAAAAGAACATGAATTTGAGTTGGTAGGAAGGACCTTAGCGGGGTTGAGAGAGGGAAAAGAATAAATATGTTGTATAAAAATTTTAAGATAATAATTAAAAAAACAAAAGAAGACTTGTTCTTATATGTAGCTGCCAGGGTAATGGATGCTCAGGCTCATGAGAACATGGCACACAAAGCTTTCTTAAAAATTTATGTCCTAATCTCCAAACCCTGCCAGCAATGTTGAGTTATCCATATCGAAAACTCTGACCAGCTGAGCTTTCAGATGCCCACATTTCACTGAAGCTATGTGAGAAACTCAAGAGACTTTTCTGTCTGAGTCCATGCCATGTGTTGAACCATAAGAGGCAGTTGTAACACAGAATATTCTTATGTAACCCTGACTTGCTGCTGAGTTTGTAAGATCAAGATAAGGACATTGTTACAAACTTCATCTTCTTCCTCTTCCTTCCTGACATTAGAGGTGCCAAAATACACATGCTTGTTCTTTTTCTGTCTTTGCTCGTCACATCTTTACTTCCTAGAAACTCATTTTCTACCATTCAGAGACTAGTTTTACTGTCTGTGGTTTGTGCTTACTTTTGATTCTTGCTCATTTTCTTCTATTGTTAAGAAATCACTGTAAAAATGGTCTGGTTCAGTAGAGTTTTTCGTCACACATTTTGCAAAACTCAAGAACTGAGGCCCCACATCTTGCTAACTTCTTAAAGCAGTACTGAGAGAGAACAGTAAAGTACAGTAAAAGTGAACTTATTCATAAATGTTATGCTCTCAATATCAAAAAGAGAAAAAAATGCAATTAATAAACACATGTGCAAACATTTGTGAGAATAGTGGATGTCAGTATAGGGAGATTTTGTTCAGTAAGTAGTCATGAAAGCATCTTCCATTCTTCATTAGACTTCTAGTAAATGCACACTCATGCATAGATATTTGGTGAGAATTCAGTTTATTTATAGAATGTTATATAACATGTTGTTATACAGAGAAAGAGAGAGCTTGATAAGAAAGATGCTTCCCAAACATGTCAATGAGCTCAACATTTCTCTCATTTCTTAAAAAAAAGAATCATGTTGACTACCATGTTGCATGATGTGTGAGTAGGATGTTTATATGGCTGTCAGGAAAACTGGAAAGATTACCTGAGGTCTGTTCTATGACTAGAGACTAAGGTAAAACCACAAAAATAAATGTATGTTGTCTGAGGTTTTTTGTCCTGCCCAGTTCCCATAGTCATTAAGTCCCACAGAAATCACACAGAGGTCTACATTAGTTATAAACTTATTGGCCCATTAGCTCAGGCTTCTTATTAACTCTTACAACTTATATTAGCCCATTTATTCTTGTCAATGTTAGCCATGTGGCTCCGTAGACCAGGCTGGTCTCGAACTCACAGAGATCCGCCTGCCTCTGCCTCTTGAGTGCTGGGATTAAAGGCGTGCGCCACCATCGCCCGGCTCACTAATTCTTTATTTCAAAGTCTTACATCAAGGGAAGTAAAGGCAGGAATTGAAGGGAAGCAGGAACTAATGCATAGGCCATGAAAGATGGTTTGCTCTTTATGGTGTGCTTACCCTGATTTCTTATACCATCCAGGAACAATTCCCCAGGGGTAGACCTGTCCCTAGTGATCTAGACCCATCCACATCAATCATTAAATTAAAAAATACCACAAACACTTGCTCAAAGGCCTATCTGCTGGGGACATTTTCTTCCTTTTTTTAAAAAATTTTTTATTGAGAAAAAGAAAAAAAAAGTTTCTGGCACCTCCCAGCGTCCCATTTCGTTCCCCCTCCTCCCGCCCTTCTCTCCCTCCCCCCACT
>NC_022010.1:59301686-59303103 GCF_000317375.1 Microtus ochrogaster
TGGGGAAGTAGGAGAGGGAGAGGCAGAATGGGTTATGTGCTGGGCAGAGAGGTGGACCTGAAGAGATGCCTGTGCTGGGAATGGACTATTGTGTCTGCTGCCTGGGGCCATGATTATATCTGGGCCCAGACTGCTGCCAAGGACCATGTCTGGGTCCATGTTCCTGCAGCAGCTGAGGTCTCTGTCTGTTGCCAATGTTACTGCTGAGACAAATGTAAACCATGTGTGTTGAGCTGACCCTACCATGCACTGCCTCTGGGAGAGCTGGCCCCACTCCTATAAGAAAACTGGTCCCCCATATTTGGGAATTCTGGCCCCACCCCTCACCATGGGCGTGGGGGAGCTGGCTCTGTCGCTCATCTGAGAGGGGTAGTCACAGTGGCCCAGAGACCAACCTCCCTCTATGTATGGTAGACAAATGTGGCTGTGTGGTCCATGTGGTGCTGGTTTTACAGATATGAAAGAAGTGAGACGGAGAAGGTCTTGTGTTCCAGAGACACACTGAGGCCAGGATTTAGACTTACCATCCACACAAATATTATGGATGGAGATTTTTATTATTAATTAATTGAGGTTGGAAAATCCGTTCTAAGAGTCGGTGGAGCCATTTCTTGAGCTGGGTTTTTGGATGGAAGACAAAGGGCAAACAACACTTTTCACACTCTGCTTCCTTACAGCTCATGGATGTAGTGTAGAAGCTTCCTCACAGCCCCGCAACCATGTCGCCCCATCACAAACTGCAAGCCAAGTAAATATTTCATTTCTTTAGTCACTTACGTCAGCAATTTTGTCACTAGGATAGAAGTTAACTAATACAGCGGGGAAAACAATAGAGCTCTGTATTACATTTCCACTGGCATCAAAATGAGCCAGGAAAAACAAACTTCCAGAAAGAAAATTTAATTTTGACTCAAAGTTTTGGTTTTGTTGTTTGTTTGTTTTCCTTGGGATTTCATGTTAGGGTATTCCATTTACATCATTTCTATCCCTATCTCTTACCTTCCAACCCCTCTTTCCGTGTTCATCTCCTTACAACTCCCTCTCAAATTCATGACCTCCATGACCTCTTCTTTTAAAATTATTACATGCACACACACACATGCACAAACACACACACACACACACACACACACACACACACACACACACACAATTTAACATATTAGGCGCCCTTAGTTGAAAACAGATACTTGTAAAACATGTAACTGAGTTTGGAATTCTTTTTTGATTCTGACCATCAAATTAGAGCAACTATAATTTGAAAGGTTCTGGATAAGGATACCCTAATTAAATACATGTTATATATTTTAGCCAATAATAAATAAAATAGAAATCTTATAATATATTTTAAAATTTCAATCTTTTATGTGTTCTTGTATGTGTTACATGCCTGTGTGGGTTATGTGTTATATGAGTA
>NC_022010.1:59304444-59327685 GCF_000317375.1 Microtus ochrogaster
AGTGAAAAATTTTAACTCTGATTTCTACCAGAGTGTAATCGATGATTATTTAAAAACTAAACAATAGCATACAGTAGTTTGGAAAAAGAATTATGACAACAGCTAGTTTCAATAGTCAGTGTTTTGTAGATCTCTTCCTCAAAGGTTAATCCCGATGGGTATGTTCACTAGCCCATTCTTTGTAATCAGTCTACACTATTATTATTTATTGTTATTATTATAACTTTTCCATGTCAAGCCTTGGTGAAGACTTTCAAACAGGACATGAGACTTTAAAGCTGTGTTAACAGAGTAGACATTATGTACTGTCATTTGCACAAACCTAGGGTTTGAGCCATAGATCAATATTGAGGAGCTACCTCTGCTCTGAAGACTTCTGCTATTAACTGCTGCATGTCCTCTCTGGAGTTTAAAAGTTCGTGTGTAGAATTAAGGAACAATTTAAACCACTGGTTCTTGCTGAAGCTGACTGATGCCAGCTGCCACATGTGGGATGTGACCTCAGCATTTCCTGTTGACATCACATTTGATACAGAGCTCTCCATAATTTCTGAGTACTCTACTCATGGCAGTGCCCATTTTTTTAAAGATTTTCTTTTGCCAGGAAAATTGTATGCAGTACTTATGCAACTGGCAAGGACCCAGTTAATTTCGGGGGGATGTCACTATATATTGGTATGGAGCCTGACCTTTTTGTGAAGTGTGGTCTGGATGTCTAGTACCAGGATTAGAGGTCTGGACAACTTGTGGTACAAGAGACAGAAAAACTGAAGGATGGTAACAACCCTGGTTTGGGAAAAGATTTTTATTTAATTTTTAGTTCAGGTCAAGTTCTAAGCATGCCATTTAAGCTCAGAGAGACCCTGGGACAAAATAAACACAAAAGCAATGTTGGGAACCAAGTAAGAAAGTCTGTCTAACAATTTAAACTTTTTGAAATTTGGCTATAAAGCTAAGAACTCATATCTGAAGAGAGTTAACTTGTTTTTTAAACATAATGTTGTTGAGGGAGCTGTGGGCCTCTTCCCACAGCCCAGCTCCTGGCCACCTGGCTAGCTTATGCCCCAAAATAACAACACATAAATTGTATTCATTTAAACACTGTCTGGCCCATTAGCTCTAGCTTCTTACTGGCTAATTCTTACATCTTGATTACCCATTTCTATTAACATGTGTAGCACCCCAACGTGTGCTTACCAGGAAGATTCTAGCCTACGTCCATCCTGGGTTGGAGCTTCATCGCTTCTGCCCCAGAGAGGAGAGGAAATGACGTCTGTCAGGTCTTACCTCACTTCCTCTTTCTCCCAGCATTCTGTTCTGTTTACTCCATCCACCTAAGGCTGACCTATCAAATGGGCCAAGGCAGTTTATTAGCCAATGACCTTCCTCCATCATTAGCTAGTGACGTGTGTGTGTGTGGGGGCGGTGGGGGAGGAGCCGGGCTGTGGGAAGAGGCCCGCAGCTCCCTCAACATAATGTGTTCTCATTCAAAGAGCCACAGTTAGTGTGTGTGTGTGTGTGTGTGTGTGTGTGTGTGTGTGTGTGTGTGTGCTAGCACCATTATCTATGGCTATGTGGGTACATGTTTGGGGACATATGTGTGGAAGTACAAGGTCAACTTCTGGGATAGTTCTCAGGTTCTGTCCTCGTTTTTGAAACATATTCTCTTAGTTGGCTTGAAGTGAGCCATTTCAGTTAGGACAGCAGGCCAGCAATCTCCAAGGACCTGGCTGTGTCTGCCTCCCAAACACTGGCAATAAAAGAAGTCACCAACACAACTGAGATTTTCATGAGTCTTGGTTATTGAACTCAAGGCTTATGTTTGAGCTGCAAGTACTATTTACCTATTGAGCTCATCTCTCAGTCTCTAATTTCCGTTATCCTATTATCTTTCCATTTTCTCAGAAGTAGTACCAATACATGTTATCCTTTCTTTTGTGTTTTATTCTAAAAAGATAGTTTATTACTGAAATAATGTCTTTATTACTGGTTCATGTACAATATAGCAATCTCTTTGACAGTTTTTGTTGTTTCTGCCTCTAGGATGTTTTTGTTTTTGTTTTTGTTTTTGTTTTTTGCCGAGTCCTTCCTCCAAATCTTTGTGTGGCATTCCTGGAAGGTAATTCTCATGTTTCAAACAAACAGAACCTGTGATTGCTGCAGTGGTCTGTTTAATGTGGAATAGCTCTGTCCAATAGAACATTCATGAACAATGGAAAATTTCTGTGAGATCTATGCTATCAAGATGCACCAAGCATTCATCAAACATTTGTTTACATCCCCATTTGGTCCATTTAATGTGTTGAACATTGGAAAGAAAATGGCAAGCACAATATAGCCCTTTCTCTTAAGAAACAGAACAGCTGATAAAAACATATGGCCCAGCAGTTGAAATACTAGAGCATTATTTGTGAGTTGCTTAGAGAGCTAACCAACCCAGCTGTGTGATGAAGGTCTGGGGAAAGGCTGTTGAAAAACTATATAGTTCAATTATTTTTTGTGGTAAAAATACCCTTACTCTTTATGGCTTTTTAATAAAAAGCTTACTCTTTTATCTATCTGTCTGTTTGTCTGTCTGTCTCTCTTTTTTCTTTTCTTTCTTTCTTTTTTCCTGGCATCTATTTATTTTTTTTCAATACAGTGCAACTGAGGTGAGCCTTCACTCTGTTTCTCCCATTTCCCTGCCTCAACCCCCCTCTCCTCCAGACTCACTGCTCCTACACTTCCATTCAAGAAAGGGAAGGTCCCTCAGGATTACCAATGAAATGTGGCATAAAAAGATATACAATAAAACTAGGCACAACTTCTCATATCAAAGCTGGGCGAGCAACCCAGGCAGAGGAAAAGGGTTCCAAGGTCAGATGAAAGAATCAGAGACAACTCTACTCCCACTGTTGGAGCTCCACAAAAACACAAAGCTAACAAGCATATCATCATATATGCTGAGAAACTAACACAAACCCAAACACGCTCATGATTGTTATTTAAGTCTCTGTAAGACCTTATTAGCCCTAGTTAGTTGAAACCTGTGGGCTGGGTTCTCCTGGTATCTTTGATCCTCTGGATCCTACATTTCTTTCTCTTCTTTCACAGGGTTCCAGAGTTCTGAGGGAAGAGGACTGATGGAGATCTCCAATTTGGGCCCTGTCTTAGGGTTTCTATTGCTGTGAAGAGACACCATGACCACAGCAACTCTTATAAAGACAACGTTTCACTGGGCTGGTTTGCTTACAGTTTCAGAGGTTCAGTCTATTATCATCCTGGCAGGGAGCATAGTGGCATTCAGGCAGACATGGTGTTTGCTACAGGAGAAGGCAACAGGAAATGGACTGACATATTGGGTGGTTCCCAGTGACAGACTTCCTCCAAAAAAGTCAGACTCACTCCAACAAAGCCACACCTCCTAATAGTTTCACCCCATATAAGCTTATAAGGGCCACTTAAATTCGAACTACCACAGGCTCTCTCCCCAACTAATGCTTGGCTCTGAGTCTCTTCATCTGCTCCTATCAGCTACTAGCAGTAGCCACTTTGACAACAATTTGGCTAGGCACTGATCTATGAGTATAAAAGGGCATTATCAGGAATAATTTTATTAATTGTTTTCTATCATAAGTCTCTGGGTATGGTTGAAAGAAAATGGCCCCCAAAGGGAGTAGCACTATTAGGAGGCGTCATTTTGTTGGAGAAGGCATGGCCTTGTTGCAGAAAGTATGTCACTGTGGGGGTAGGCTTTGAGGTCTCATATATGCTAAAGCCATGCCACTTCCTGTTGTCTCATGGAAGATGTAGAATTCCCAGCTGTGTGTGTGTGTGTATATATATATGTATATATATACATATATATATGTATATATATGAGGTTCATTGTGTTATGATTTTTTGCATTAATTTTTGTTAATATTCTATAAAAAATGGTAAATATAGGCTGAGATAGTGTTAATTCTGAGATTTGTCAGGGAAAAACCAGTTCCACTATTTTTGAGTCAAATTTGAAGCCAACTTTAATTAACTACTGACCAAGATGGACTTTGATAAGGACCACTCCCTGAGGTCAGGATCATATTGTAGAGCTATTTAAGAACAAACTCATATAGTCACCATATGTTCCCATGTGGCTTGGCTATTATTTTTCAAGAACTACAAGTCCCAGCATTCCAGGAACTTACCTGGGTAAGTGTGTCTTACACTGACCCAAAAAATTTCAATTAGAAGAAGAATGAAATTCTTCTGGTTTTCTGTTTACTGGTTTTCACTCCAATTTCATCTATGACCTTTGCTCACCTTACTTTGGCCATATTTGTGTTCCTGTACATTACATTCACCCTTCTACTTCCTCCTGAACATGAACTAATTAATGAGTGGACAAGTCCAACTGTGAGTGTAGGTTGGCTTCTTCTCTATCCCAGTCCTGATCATACAGCAGCAAACATTGTTTTAACAGGTAACTGGGGCCTAAAGTGTCTACAAATAAAATGCATGTTTGTCAGACAGTACTTCTGAAAAAGAAAATACACAGGGCAAATATGAAGGCTAGAGATCAGCAACAGTAAAAGTAGAAGTCAAATTTTGTAGATCAGGTTATTAGTAGGCTGCCAACTTAGTGGCCAGTTTCCTTTCTTGTGATAACAGAATTATGATTCCATTTCAGAATTGTAATATACCCTGCCTAGGAGAATAAAATCTTGTATTTAATTCAGTAATGGAACTCACATATTTCTTGATCAAATATTCTGCTTCCTAACTATCTCTGTGTAAGGTGAAGAAACACAGGCTAGTAGGTAATCCAAATCAGACCACACAAAAAAAATGTGTTTCAGTCTTGAGAAAGTTTGCTTCTTAAATGAAGACCAGAGGTTTAATTCAATCTTCCCACTAATATTGGGGATATTGTTAAAGTGTGCAATATATTTGCATGAAGATATTTTTATGAAAGTAATCACTATGAGCCCTAAATAGATGCCAGTTAAAAACCAGCCCCAATTGATATATCTACACTACTCCTGCACCTAAGGTCACAAAGGAGGAGGCCAAATGATTGTAGGAGTCAGAGGACCAGGATATCTGTTGGGAGATTGTGTCTTCTACCCATGACAGGAAGCTACACCTATGAAATTTCAACAGTATTATTTCCTAAACAATGACAACACCAACAGATATGACAATATAGAAAGAGGAAACTCACAGGCCCCACCCATAGATGAAGAACTACAGGCAATTAATTACTTCTTCAAAAAGGAAGATCAGTCTTGTCTAGAGCCTCCAAATTGTTTATCCAAAGCCAAGTGGTTAATCCTAAATACACACACACACACACACACACACACACACACACGCAGCAATAAATGGACTCAGCAGGTTGTATTTTATATTAACACATACATAAATATATGTAAATATTTACACACATATATGTGTGTACCAATAATAATTTAAAAATATAGGCCATGAATTTGAGGGTCTAATAAAGAAGGAAGTGGTGTAAGTACACATACATACATGAATACATAAAATATTTAAAATTTTTAAAAAAGAAAGCAAAGAAAGGGGGGAAACCAGGTTTAAAATTATTCAAGACTTGGTTTTTTTTCTTTTTTCTTTTTGCTATTTATATGAGGAAGTGATGTCTGGAGCCATGACATCTGTCTTCTAGTGTGAGATTTTTGTTGTTCTTGCTGTTGTTGTTACTTATGCAAAGACACACATAGTTGAAGGCCAATGTCATGTTATCAGAGTAGATACAACCAGTAATTTTCAACCACACATGTGCTATCTATTTCTGTTGAAGCAATGAAGAAAGGGTATGCAGGAAACATTATCAAAGTAAGAAGTTTCTTCAAAGATAGCTTCATGATGTTGGAATACGGAAGAAAAAATTGAAGACATAAAGAAGAAAAAGGTAGGAAGACTTCAACCTCCCCTAAGCAGAGTACCAGCGCAAAGGTAGCTAGAACTCTCTCAAGATACCCCAACAAAATTGTCTCAGGCTCAGTGTGAATCTTTGTCCCTTCCCCACTACCTTGGATCCAAGGCACTGCCAAGGTGTTCACTGGGGGTGGGGGCAGGAACACCTCTGACAGGCCATACCTCTTAAGAGGGGTGTCTGTCCTTTCAACTTCAGCAACGTTTGGTTACCCAGGCAGTGATTCTAAGGCATAGTTGTCTTTCACGACACCTGTGTTTCTTAGGCAGGTACAAAGGGACTAATCTGTATGTGATACAGGCTTTATCAGAAAGGCGATATAGCTTTATGTAGAATGATCAGTTAGGGCCCCATCTGTACTCTTCATATGCCCCATAGTCTCAGCCTTCACACTGTGTGAGATGTTTTTCTTATTTACCATCTTCACTAATGAATGCAATTTAACCTCCAGCATCTTCAGTCTTCCTTTCTTCACCAGATCCCACAATGTTTTTGCTCCATCAGAAAAGAAAATACCTGAAATGAGAAGAAACACACACACACACACACACACACACACAAAAAAAAAAAAAACTGGGTACAGGGCTTTTCTTAAAATCTAAGAGCTCTGATTTTTCTATTCCCTCTACCTCTGCCACCTATCATCACTGGAACCCTGTGGCTATTTCTGTGAGTTATGGAACATTCTGGTGACAGGATGGGCAGCCAGATGCTCCCCTTTAGGGATATGGGCTGTCAAAAAGGTCATTCTTTCTCTCCCACCAGTAAACACACTTGCAGTAGCTGGGATCTATGGTAGGTGAAAAGAGTCATAGTTTCAGACAACATGCTATTGCCAGTGTAATATGATAGGGTGAATCACTGCCCACCACTTCTGCTGATCTAAATTAAGCAGATCATAAAGCCATAGCCTAAGACAGGAAGCTTCCACCACTGTTCAAGCAAACCATCATGGCTCAGCACAGGGCTAAGCACATGGCCTTTTCTCAAGAATATCTGCACTCTTGTTATCTCTCTGTGCTTGTGTCTTCAAGGTCACCAGCCCTTTACTTGAGTCTTCTCTTATCTATAAGATATTTCCCTCTTTCAAATGTTCCAGCTAGAACTGATGAGGGGGGGCCACAAGAAGACACAGAGGAATTGAAATCAACATCTTGCCCTCAAGACTATTCTATAGCTCTTCTGCAATTATGGAGTTGCACGATTATTCACAACAGAGGTCCAGAGAAGCAAAACCCCTAGAAAGCTCCTTAGATACCAATGCCTGTATGCTTTGCTTCTGCTCCAGAGAAACCTGAATGAATGGTCTGTTCTTCACCTAGATATTCATATACTCGTTTTTAGAAATATGGGTTTTAGCTTTATTCAGACATGGTTTGGCTGATGGACCCAGCAAAGATGATCACTGAGCAGATGATTATGCTCATATATAGAAGAGAAGGGAGGATACTATCCCAAGTATTGGAGAGGGGCTTCTGAGGTCAACTGGGGTTTCTGTTTGAATGAGTTCACAAGGCAGTATATGAAGCTGTAGAGATCGAGGAGTGGCCTTGAGAGTGAAGCACTTGCCTCACAGGCACGTTCATCTGCACTCACATCCTCTGCAGCCATGAAGATGCCCAGCTGGCATTGTGGCCCCCTTGTAATCAATAGCTGAATTCAAAAAGGCTGGGTTTATATGGGAGACACTGCCCCAGTAGACAAGATCTAGAGCAACAGAGAAACCTACCTGCTTGCATTATCTGCCCTCCACACAAATGCAAAAACACATGCCAGCACATACACTTACCACACATACAAGCAAAATAAAAAGAATTAAAGGTATATTAGGATTGGCTGACTTGCACCATGTCATTATGCTCTCCTAAGTGTCTGGTACCTGGCCCTGTCACAGTGACTAGAACAGGTGCAGAGAACGGTAGCTAATAGTAAATGCACAATAGAGCAAGTGAATGAGGTAAGGTGAGTTGTTCCACATCCCCAGGAATTAGTTACAGAAGCAACCCCTACAGGATCAGCAATGACCCAATATCAAGCCATGACTAGTTTGCATATTTTTATGGGTCTTCATATTTCTTGCTACTTTCTCTACTGAAGGAGCACTGTGTTTAAAGGACCTTTATGCTCCAAGAGGAAATTTCCTCTGCAGTCCCATAGATCATTTCTGGGTTATGATCTCTGTCACAGAGTAACATTCAAGTTCTAAAGTCGATTGAGAAAGGGCCATGGGGCCTCAACCCTATACAAAGACCTACAGGCCACTAAGGTATTCTAGGAGTGGGAGAATAGCTTTCCCCAGTAAAGACCATATTAATTGGGTATCCAATAGCAAATGGTCAGTTCTGAAGACATACATATAAGTAACATTATACAGACTCAGCAGGTTGTACTTATGCATTTGGAAATATATGGAGGGGTATATGGAAGGGTTTGGAGGGAGGAAAGGAATGGGAGAAATTATTTAATTATATTATAACCTCAAATAGTAAAAGAAGTAATAAAAATGACTTAATTTATTTGGGGGACTTAAGTGAAAACACGTGTCTAGTTACAGATACTGCATATGTTCTTTACTATAAGTCTTACCATATAGATTAACACAAAGCTACCTTTTATCTCTGATACTGCTTATGCCAAAATATATAATCCTACTGCTCTCACCTCTGATCTTTGAGAGAAATGACAAAAATATTCCTCAGGGGAAAAAGCCAATCTGCCACATATACACTGCCAAATGCTTTTATCTTTATGCAGAAGTACCATGACTAGAAGAGAATAAGGGGTATATTTTTAGAAAATGATACATGGTTTTGCATTTGTTGATAATGCATTATTCATATAATAAAGTTATAAAGGTGGAACATTCAATAAATGAAGTGAGAAAAAAGTAAGTATATATTTACTTTTCTTTAATTATTATCCATTATTACCACATGAGCAACACATGTTCTTTTTTATATTTGAACATGGGTCCTTTAGAAGAGCAGGCAGTGCTAATAATCTCTGAGTCATTCCTCCAGTTCTGTCTTTGTTATTAGTATTATTATTGTCTAAATGCTCTTAAATCAAACAGCAAGGTGGAGTGAGCGATTCACTTTGCTTTGGCCTGAGTGATCCAGTCTATTGATAACTGAGCAGACTTCACAAACACAAGCAGAAAGATAACATCCTAAAGCACGGTGTTACATAGCTTCATTCATTTCTTGGGGTTTCTGTGACATATTAACTCAAAACAAAAGAAATTTATTTTATGTATTATCTCAGCTATAGAGGCTAGAAGCCCTGATCCCAAGTGTCTACAGGAGCAGACTTTCTCTGACAGTTCCTGCATCTTTCCTTGTCTTGTCTAGATTCTGATACTGGTCAGCAACCTTAGGCTCTGGCTTGTAGCCGCTTCATTCCAACTACTAACTGAATACACATCATGTCTGGGTCTCCACTTATAAGAATGTAGGGGAAGAACATCCCTACTCAGATATGACTTCAACTTAACAGTGTCTCAAAATACTCTGTTTCCACGTAAGGATACATTCACAGGTATCAAGGGAGGGTTAGGACTGCAATGTATGTTGTTGGAGGTAAAATTCAGAAGATGATAATAAAGGATTAAATTAAAGTTTGTGGTGGTAGAGAGATGAGAACAGGTCCTTGCAGGGCATGCCTTCTGTTCCCTCCTGTGTAGTTACCTCCATTGTCTTGTTCTAGATTGTGACTAGCTGAGATACTGTGTCAGCTCTTCCACAACTAATCTCAGAGTACCTCTCGATCAGGAGGTGGATAAGGCAAGGGTTCTAGACACTGGTACCACGCCACTTTGTTTTCGATTCTTTTAGATAGGTCTGTGTTCCTCTTTTATTTGGGGCAAGACTGATTGGGTTAAACTAGGGAAATGAAGGCAGGTAAAGAATGGGAGTGCTAGCTTTGACACATTAAAAAAAATAGGTTGTGTTATCAAAGAAACAGTGCATTTAGAAGTTACTACCATGAAATTTTTGTGCACATGTAAATGTCTGCATATTTCCTTATTTATTTCAATGTAAAACAAAACCCACACAAATCTTAGCAGTCTCTCCCTTCAGTACAATAACAAAAACAAACTGAAAACTCAGTGTCTTTCCTTAGATCGACCACAGGTCTATGGCCACATGATGAATCAACAACCTGAAAACTGAAGAGGCTGGTGAATATGCCAGCCACTTATTCTCCACTATGACCCATCCAAATCTTCATAAAACCACAGATAGTACCATCCCTAGTCATAACTTGTTGTCCTAAATATACATACCTCTGATAGGGTTTAAACCAAGATGGCTGCTAAATGGTTTAGGGTCAGGATACATAGCCTTGGTATCCTGGACAAAAGGATGATCTGCATCCCTGGAAGGGCAGGGCACAAGATTTCATCCTGCCTCTGTATAATGTAGTTAGACCATAGTTAATCCTGAAAAATTGAAGACACAGATGTTGGGGAAGCTATGTAGAGAATGTGGATCAGTTAACTTGAGGCAGAAGCTAAGAAAAGGTAGAATACTAAAGGAGATATTTTCGATGCATTGTGAGAGGTTGCAGACAGACTGTGCTGAAATTTTAAAAACTCCTTGAGGCACATTTGCTTGATTTTTAACGTCAGGACCTATATCACATTCTCATGGCAAATACAGAAGAAAAATCCTCTCATGTATGTCTCTGCCTACTTGTATTACTTGGGGAGAAAGTCCAAGAAACACTTGTGAAGTACACAGACAAGAGGGATAGAGGAATAGGCTCACTCAGACACTGAAATATGATTATAGCATCCACCGTGGGCTTACAGGCTGAAGGCCTTGCAGAGCCAGACTCTATGCAAGGTGTTCCTAGGCAGTCTAAAGATTGCAAGAGGGCTTATACAAAGTGCATAAACAAGGCAGGATAGGAAAGAAAAACTATGCAGACACGAAGGGAAAGGAGCCTCATCCCAGAGACTGGCGGAAAGCTCACCAATAAGCTTAGAAGCTGAATTCCAACATTGACCAAAAGACAATTCAGTGGGTTAAGCCAGATGACCTGAGCTACATTCCTAGCACCCACATGGAAGAAGAGAAATGATTCCCACAAGCTGTCCTTTGACTTTCATGCAGGCACCATGAGTACCATGTGTGGGCATATACACATATACATGCTAAATAAGTATATTTTTAAAAAAGAATTCCAACAATTAACATAAGGCCTTTCTCCACTTAGAAATTGATAGGTTTCTAAAAATTTTACCCTAACCTCTGCTAAGACACTGTCCTAAACTTTCATGTAAGCCTAGTGGCTCCTGGTTATAGTTATACTCTATCAGATTGCAATCCCATCTAAGGCACTTCTGGAGCTACCCTATAAATAATCTTGCCAAACAAAAATAGAGAAAAGCAGGGAGGAGATTTCTTAGCAATTGTATTAGTCAGAATTCACTAAAGGAACAGAACGTGTGTGTGTGTGTGTGTGTGTGTGTGTGTGTGTGTGTGTGTGTGTGTGGTTTGAATGAGAATGTCCCCCATAAGCTCAAACATTTGTGTGCTTAGTGCCAGTTAGTGTGGCCTTGTTGGAGCAGATATATTGCTGCAGGTGAGCTTTGGGATTTCTAAAGCCTATGCCAGGCCCAACCTTCTCTCCTTCTCCTTCTTTCTTTTACTCTCTATCTTACTCTTTGCCTAAGGATCAGGATGTAGCTCTCAGCTACTTTTCCAGCACTATGCTTGCCTTTTGTGCTATCTTGCTCCCTGTCATACTATGCTTACCTCGTGTGCTGCTACCTTGCCCCCTGCCATGACAATAATGTTCTAACCCTCTGAAACTGTAAGCAAGCCCCTAATTAATGTTTCATCTTAAAAGAGTATCTTTGGTCATGGTGTCTCTTCACAGCCATAGAACAGTGACTAAGACGTGTGTGTGTGTGTGTGTGTGTGTGTGTGTGTGTGTGTGTGTGTGTGTGTGTGATCAGAGCGGCTTACAGGCTGTGGTCCAAGTAGTCAAACAATGACTGTCTCCAGTGGGAAAGCTAAGGATCTGGTAGTTGCGCAGTCCACAAAACTGGACATCTCAGCAATCCTAAACTGAATGCTAGCATCTCAGAGAGTTGCCCATCTTCAGTGTATGTTGGATTCTTGAATAATTAAGTTCTAACACCAGAGAAGGGATGGCTAGGCAACAGGATAGATGAACCTGCCAGTAAGAGAGAGGGCAAGTGAGCAAACAGCCAAGCCACCTTTTGGGTTTCTCGAATAGCATAGTCTATCCTCTTTGTACCTTCCAATGGTGATGCCTGGGCAGAAAATTTGAAAATTTCTGGAGAATTTTTGGTTGTTGTACCTAGAAAGAAAAGGATAATAGTTATCTGTCAGTGATTCTAGGACCTGAACAGTGGGAAAAATATTGCAATGCCTAGAAGCCTCACAACAAGGAAATTCCTCACATGAAATGTTGGAAGGGCCAAATGTTCATTAACTCTTTACTGAATGTGTACTTCTATCCTGAGAGAGATGAGTCCATTTCTTAACTGAAAAAAATTTTGGTGCAGGTATTGGAAAATTTGAAACAAAAATCCTTCTAAAAACCTCTGTTTGAACCTAATATACATGCTTTCCTACTCCACATCTTAGGAGTTCACAAGCCAAATAAAGTAGAAGAGCGACAGAGAACTTGTCACATGTCTGACATTAGTATGTGTCCTTTTAACCCTGGCAATGTGAAGCATATTATTAAACTATGTCAATTGACCGACAAAAACATACCAATTAAAACATCAGGTACATACACAGTAAGCTTATACACAAGCAGGCAAAACAGTTAAATAAATAAAAATAAACATATCTTTAAAAATAAACATCTAAAAATTGTTTTTCAAATGACTTTTAATGTTAGTTGTTTCTCCCCATCTCCCCATATTTCCTCCCTTACCCTACCCTCCTGATGTGATCCCTTCCATATGCTGTGAATACCGTTGGTTAACAGAGAAACTGTCTTAGTCTGTGATAGGACAAAAGAGTAGAGCTAGGCAGGGAAAACTAAACTGAATGCTCGGAGAAGGAAGGTGAAGTTTGGAGATGCCATGGAGCCATCAGAGGTGAAAGACATGAGCTGCCTACCAGAACCTTGCTGGTAAGCCACAACCACGTGGCAATGCACAGATTTATAGAAATGGGTTAATTCAAGATGTAAGAGTTACCTAGAAATATGCACAAGCTAATAGGTCAAGTAGTGATTTAAGTAATACAGTTTCTGTGTGGTTATTTTGGTCTGGAAAGCCTGAACAAACAAGCAACCTCCTTACAACACCCTACTATATCCCCCCCCCAATTTATTTCTCCTACTCCACTTTTTTCTTTTATCTCTCCAAAGCACTTTATTATATTTCTCCTTCCTTGGGAGATCTTCGTGCCTTCTCTGGTCCCTAACTAGGTATGTAACCTCTGTGATTATTCACATTATAGCACACATATCAAAACGTAAGAAGCTAACATGCACAGAAAACACAAAACATGTGATATTTTTCTTCTTGGGTCTAAGTTACCAAACTCAAGATGATTGCTTCTAACTTCATTCATATACCTGAAATTTTCATAACATCATTCTTCTTAAACTCCAGGCAATACTCTATTGCATCAATGAACCATGTTTTCATTATCCACTCTAATCTAAGGATATCTAAGATATTTCAAATTTCTTGCTATTATGAATAGAGCAGTAGTGAACATAGATGAGCAAGTATCTCTGTAGTAAGATGTAGAATGGGTATACATATGAACAAGAGTAGTATAGTAGTTGCAGTAGGTCTATTTGCAACTTCTCAAGGAACCACCACACTAATTTTCATAATGTCTGTACAAGTTGTCACTCCTACCAACAATGAATCAGTGTTCCCTTTTTCACATCCTTGCCAGCATATGCTGCCATTCATTTTGTTGATCATGGCCACTCTGACTAGTGTAAAATGAAGTCTCAAAGTAGTTTTAATTTGCTTTTTAAGGTAAATAAGATAAGCATAGGTGGACAGTCACTCCATACTTCCTCTAACAAGAATCAGTTCCTTTAAAAATAAGTGAGTTTGTGTATGGGTCATTAAACTAGAAAAACAATCATGAAAGAGGAAAAAGAGGTTTTAACTGAGAAGAGGGAAAATATGTAAATGGAGAATAATAGAATATAAGTGACCTAAATATAGAAGAGGAGCTGGGGTCATGGAGAAGGAGAGAGGGAGCCCAAGAAGGGAAGTGAGAAAGATCTAAAACAAAGAATGTGTGCAAATGCCAGAATAAAAGCCTATTCTTTTGTATGATAAACTAAACACTTAATAAAAAAGAGTAAATCCAAACCTATCAGTATTAATAATCATAATAGTAGCTATTTAAATTGTATATAACATACAAATATAATTCAGGAAAGCACTAAAAGGATTTACTTATGTGAGTAAAGTGTTTTATAAAATTTAATTAATGCAAATTTCAAATACAGGATATATATATATATGTATATATATATACATACATACACACACACACACACATATATATTCTCTTACCTATTGCTTTAGTAAGAGTTATTTCTGAGATTTCAGTATGAAAGCTGACTTATTCAATGATCCAGGGGGAAAGTGGTATTTTTAAAACCAAGAGGATTTTGTTGTTGTTGTTTGTTTTGCTTTTGAGATAACAAGTATTCTCTTTATAATATTAATCGATTTCCTTTCATTTTTCCCCAATAATAGGTAAATTCTTCTACCTCTCTCCAGTTAAGATATTGAAACTTTAAATGCTAGTCTCTGAGACTGTGACTGTTATCTGAAGATCTGGAGACGGGATTTTTAAAAGGTAATCGAGATAACATGGATTGAATAGAGTGGGTCTTAGGCCAATTTTGCAGGTATCACTAGGAGTTCAGGACACAGACATCACTCAAAGGGAAGATAATGGGAAAGAGAGTGAGAAGGCAATCAGCTGTAGCCAAGGAGAAAGGTCTGACAATACTAGCAGTCCTGTCCAAACCTATATCTCTGTCTTTTCTAGAACTGGAAGAGTCTATTGCATAAGTTAGTGAGTGATACTGTGCACCGGTTGAAGAGTCCAAGAATAAGAAAATAAAAATGTAGATTCCAGAAATAGGAATGTAGAAATAAAGAAATATATAGTTGTAAGCCTAGGAGAATGAGAACAGACTGTCAGCAGCTTTCTCAGCAGCTTGAAGATTAACTGTTAACAGTGGGTTACAACTCACAGCTCTATTTACAAGGCCAAAGCATCTCTGCAAACTGAGAGCTAGCCTACAGATATGAGCTGAGTTAGCCTTTAGAAGACAGAGATACATGACCTCTGGGTTAGGCATTGTCTCTGCTATAGGAAACTGGCAACATGAAAGGGAGGGTACAGGGCTTCAGTAAACACTAAGTGAAAGTATCAAGAAAGACCATAGATTAAGTACAAACACTAGTTTAACTAAAAAAAAAATCTGTTAACAGAGATTGTAAAGTAAGACAATCTGTATTTGAGTTTTACCTTGAGATTGTAAAAATTCCTTTGTTCAGACCTAATATTTGGTGCCCTTTACTATAAAAAAGATGGATTCAGAAACTGGCCTTTTGCCACAGCCTAACAAAACAAAAACAAAAACAAAAACAAAAACAAAAACAAAAAAATCTCTGGCTGTGGTCTCAGCTAGCTGATAAACTTTTTGTGCCCCATGAAAATGTTTTTATTTTATTTTATTTTTTATTCCTAGATTCTGGCTTCTGGAATAAAGTTTGCTCCTGGTTTATTAGACTTTGGTGGTCTGTTCCCATCTTTGCACGACACCCCTGGACCCAACACAGGTAGCCCCAAGAATCAAATGTACCAGTGCAGAATCATTTCTGACTCCAAGACAAGACTTAGAATGGCATGAACCTGAGAACCCACACTGATAAGAACCAAGAAGCAGACTGAGGTCAGTCAACAACTTCATCATTGCTTTCTCATTGCTTATGTTTGGTATCCCTCTCTTGTGGCAATGAAAAATCCCACCGTATAATAAAAGCTTCTGGAGGATGAAGAACTATACTTTGCTTTTTCTGCTTTTTATGTATGGACACTAGTAAGTTTTCCATATTTCAGTGGATGGAATATACAGATAAGGGCACTCCAAATTCAATTCCACAATGAGGCATAATTAAGGAAGTCCATAAGAACCCAGAATAAAGACTAACTAATGCTTATTTAGGGAACACTTACAGTAAGAAAGCTGCTGTGGTCTTCTGCTCTTTCAGTGCTAGGAACTGCTTACAGAAACTCAGACCTCCTTAATTACACCTATACCACAAGGTATAAAACAAAAACAGAAACAAAAAGCATCAAGTTGCCCATTTGGAGAGGCATTTGGGGGAAACTGAGGGGAAAATGAGCATGGATATTTTGAGTTTCATATTGTATTCAGATATGAAAGTTTCCGGAATAAAAAAAAATATTAAACAAAAGCTCACCAAATATAAAAGAAAGAAGAAGAGCTTCCTAAGAGAAACAGAAAAGGAGGTAATTGAATGAGGAAGGACTGGTTCTAAGGAAGGGGGCCCCAGGCCATGAGAGGCAATGCTCACTAAAAGCAGAACAAGAACAGCATCGGAGAAACTCAAACAGCAATCAGCTTGTGGTGATTTCCAACACTCAAGAAAGAGATTGACTTTTTAAATTCCAAAGCAAGCAATATGCAAGCATAGAGGGAAGAACCAAGTTAAATACATAGCCTCTCCTGTTTACACGAGATAAGTGGAAGACATTATTGCATTGCTGACAACATTTTCAGGAAAGAATGAACGTGTTTGACTATGAAATTATTATTTGTTTTGAGTTTGGGTGTGATTTATTAGCTGCCTCAGACTTAGAAACACTAAAAGGAGAATATTTTGAGACTATCTTCTAAACAAATTTACCACTTTGATAAAGCAAAACCATGTTTCTTCACACTTAATATGAGCCAATTTAGCCTCAAAAGCCCATTAACCAAGACATGGTTGACTTATTGGCATTGATGTGAAAGAGGATAATGACATAACAATATATTTTTCATAAAAATGCAATAATATTTATTAAATTCTATTACTAATTTTACACACAGCCTACTTAACCCTCTCCATTGTTCTTTCAAGTGTTGTTTGGCCAGTCTCAAGATGAGGAAGTTGGGATCTTGAGAAAGTAAGTGGTCTCTTTCTTCACTGCTAGGACAGGAGGAAAGGATGCCATTTTTTGAGATGTACTCAGAAGCCATGTAGAGATTGAAGAATAAAACGGGGAATCTGAGATTGCTTGTTGAGGTCAGAAAAAATAACTTGCCAAAAAAATGACCAAAAAGATCCAGGAATGTCAGGGAACAGAAAGTTAAGAAATACCCTTGTTTTTTTTTTTTCATATGAAGGGGAATTTTGTGAATTTGTTTCTCTGACAGTGAGAAGATTCATAAAAGGGAAAAAAAAACTGTAGAAATATCAGTCACATAGAAACCTGGGAGAGACAATATGAGAAAGAATGAGCTGAATCTATTTCACTACCACAAATTCTGTGTGATCCCCTCAGCTACAGCAAGTTATGGGAGACCCCATGTTCACTGCAGGAACATCTCTGGAATGATATGTAGCTTGAATAGACAGAATGTATCTATTTAAAGTCATCGGAGCCTTGAGAATGCAAGAGCGCTAAAGCCGTGTGATACATCAAGAGCTTCAGGTTCTGTTCTTAAATTTAGCACTTCATCATACTGACTGTGGCAGGAACACTGAACAAACAAATTCCAGGAAAATGGGGCCACTGTGAGGGCCAGCTGTGACACAAGGACCATTCAATGGCTCCACTGCATGGAGCTCACAGTCACTCACATTTCCTTGCTTCTTCCTGCACTGCAAACCAGACATGCAACACTATGGTGTACCCCATTGCCTTCTCCCTGTTTCTTTTCAGCAGTGGCCCCTACCGAAATCCTTGTGTTTGCCAGCTGCAGCTCAGAGGACCCACAGCTATTTCACTAACGATTTTCAAATGAGTTAGGATATTTGCTCATTAAGCAAATGCTAGCACTATTACTGAATCATTAGCAATTTTCACATTTGTGTTCCTCTCTCAAGTGCCTTCACATCTTTTCAACTACCTTGCTCCACAAGTCCAGCATTTTTCATCAAGATTATTGATTGCTCCTTCAATGTCCCCAAATGTTTTCTTGCTTTGCTCCTTCCTCATGAATGCACAGGGCCCAGATAATGTGTTTTGAGTATGTATCTTTAATCCAGTAATACTCCCTGAATCTGGGAATGAGTGGATATGGCGGATTAGATAGGATCACTAGGAGGCAATGTTCTCCCATCTCCATGGACCGTGGCATCTTTGCTTCTCGATGTGCTCCTTTCTCTGGAAATCTCGGGAAGGTCCTTGAGTGCTCTGTGCTCCAGATGATTTTTGTTTGTTTGTTTATGATTCTGTGACATGGCATGTGAAAACCTAGGCCTTTACAAAAGTACAATGAACAGTTGTGCTATATCTGGGCTATTTTCCTATCAATCCAGCATGGCCACTCCCATCTGAAAGTTCTCACCAGAGGGTTTACATCCTGCCCTGAGTCTTTGCCCCAGGCTGCTCTACCAATCTTCTGTCTCAGCATGGTGCCTTCCCTAGGAAAGACTCTTTTCTACTTTTCACTCTAACTTTTAACGAATGATAGCTAAATCTGCAGTTATTTCTGTAAATTGTTGTCATGTTTAGTGTTTTCTCCTTCCACTGTACTATAATCTTCATGGGAGAAGAGGCTTTGATTTCATAATATCATGCCTGGTTCCCTGATAGTAACTCAATATTTGCTTTGATTAGTAAATATAAATAAGGTATTAATGGATACAAAATATAAATATAAAATATAAAAATAAAAGAGCTATCATGGAAGTTTAAGAAATGTTAAAAAAAAGAAGTCAGTTGAACAAAAATTGTTTGGACTACCTGCTTAAGTCTTCTCAAGTTGTGCTATTGAGATGAGGGATGGATGTTCAAATGCTGCTTCTCCCCAGAGAGCAGAGATTTGGAGGCAGGACCTGGCAAAGCATGGACTGCAGCTGAAGCTGAAATATTTAGGACCTGCTTACTTTTCCATCAGTTCTTGATTTTGATAATGAACCTCTTTAGAAGCAAAGAGAGAAAAATGTAGTGTTTTTGTATTCTTTCTGGGAAAATGTAAAACAAAAACAGGCTAGTAGCTCAGTCAGTAAATTACTTGCAGAGCAAACATGAGAACATTAGTTTGACATCCAAAACTCATCTAAAGAGCTAGGTATGGTGGTGTGTAATTGTAGTCCCAGTGTTGAGGAGGCAGAGATAGCCAGATTCCTGGGGGCTTGCTGGTCAGCCATCCTTACCAAATTAGCAAGTTTCTGGCCAAATGAGAAAGCTCAAAACACAAAGCGGTCAGATCCTGAGGGCATCACCTAATAATGACCTGGAATCTCTACACATACTCATGGTTTGCCACTACCCCCAAGACACCCAGAAATGGAGACCAAGTACCAAAAGGCAAATCTAGAATGAGCATTTTCCTCTAGGCTATGTCAAGCTCTTAGTAAGAAGTTCCAAATAGAACAACTTCTTTTGCCTGGGTTGAGAACTCAATAGGTGCTTTAGGGGGAACTGTGTGGCTCTTTCTTTGACACTTGATGCTTAAATGACAAGTTAACTTTCTTAAATACAATACATGCCTGGTTCTGAAGCCACAGTTCACAAATCTTAAATTGTTAGACTTTTCTACTCAGTTTATAGCATTGCTTTTATGCTTACTCTGTCCCAGGGTCTACATAGCTCTTGACATCTTAGGTCCTGATGCTTGGTCCAAGTGGGGCACTTGGAACTTAAACTGAACTAAAATAAACAAATAAATAAATACGTTCACAAAGCTAACATTCTAGCCATCCTTCTGTTTTCCCTCTCTTGAACAACAGATTGCCCAGACCTTCAGTCCTAGCACCAGACTTCCAGGCCACACTTCACAAAGAGGTTGGCAGGGTCCATGCCAACACACAGTGACAACCTCACAAATGACCTAGATTCTTGCCAGATGTATAAATTATAGCCTGTCATTTTACTGTGAAAAAAAGCAAAGAGGAAGAGCACTCAGAGAAGGAGCAAACATTGGAGTTGTCAGAAAGAGACAGCTAGGAGTCTTGTGCCATACTTGATGTCAACAGGAAATGCTGAGGTCGCATCCCAGATGTCGCAATTGGCATCAGTCAGCTTCAGTCAGAACCAGTGGTTTAAATTGTTCCTTAATTCTAGACTTGAACTTTTAAACTCCAGAGAGGAAGTGCAGCAGGGAACAGCAGAAGTGTTCAGAGCAGAGGTAGCTCCTCAATGTTGATCTATGGCTCAACACCCAGGTTTGTGCAAATGTCAGTAGATAATGGCCATTCTGGTTGGCAGGGTAGCTCAAAAGTCTCCTGCCCAACTCGAAGCCCCTTCCCAGGACACGGCACGGAAAAGACAGAATAGTAATTATGGAAACCGCAGAAGACTATGACAATGATCACAATACACATTATATGTATGATTGGAGGAGATAGTCTAAAAAAGATGAATACTGAACTAGAAGTTGTTGAAATTCTTTCACAAATCTTGCATGCTTCTATTTAGTTTTCTAATAAACGTCAATTACACAGCAGGGTGGGTGAGTCAACATCCATCACTACACATCTGCTTTTGAAGCAACATTGTTAAGGAGAATAAGACCCTTGAAGCTGAGTGCAAATAGCCTCTGTGGTATCAAGAAGTCTTGCATCCAGAAAAGAAAAATCAGTTTATGTTATTTTATACTATTGTTTAAAATTAAAGCATAATTTATATGACCTTATTCTTTTATGGTCAGTCTCCCAGTTAAATAGAGGGATGGGATGATATACACAAACTTGACAAATACCACGTCCTATTCCATTTCTTGTATTTCATATAGCCCCAGAGAAGTCAGACAGCTTCATACAAAGGAGAATGCAGTGGAATGGAAAGACCTTGGTTCTTGTACCAGTTCCCAATCTACAAAATGCTCATCTGTGATAACAGTATAAATCACAAAGTAAACACGATCTTCACCTCAGTCTTGGGTTAGTCATCTTTTGCGTGATAACATAAAATTAGATCAGGACTTTTCAAGCTCTAAACTCTGCTGTTGATGCCAGGCTGACATCTGAAACATGAGATGCCCTTAGGATACTGTAAGCCCATTCTGGTGGAAGTTTGGAATGTCAGAATGCCAGCAGAACTGTAGAGGGTGAAGACTGGACTCAAGGCATGGAGCGGGAATGAGAGTTCTATAGGGAATTGGACTAGAGACTGTTTACGTTAGATTCTGACAGGGCCTGGATGCATTCTACGGTATCCTGAAGTTTTGAGTAAGCCTTAATTCAAGGGTCATGCATTAATTTTATTGAATTTTGAGTCAAGAAAATGCCTCCACAGACTTGCCTATAAGACAAAGTTGTGCAGGAATTTTCTCAGGTTTTATCTTCCCAGATGACCCTAGTTTGTGACAAGTTGACAAAATCTAAACAGCATGCAAAGAACAATTTGAGTAAGGTAGGGTATAAAAATCCACTAATATTCCAGGAGTCCCAGTTAAATATTCAGCTAATTTACCATTGCAGACATGGATATTGTAGGATTTAAAACGTAACCTTGTCATGTATCACATGTATTGTACAGGATCAAAATACTCCCAAGGATTTAGCATCCCTCTGGTGCTTTTAGTGTATTTTGACTGAAATCCCATTCTCATTCCTTTAGGTGCACCTGCATGCATGTCTTTTTGGTGTATTTTAAAATATACAGAACACTCAGAATTTACCATCCTGCTATCTAGACAGTGGAATCTCTTCATAGAGGATGGTCAGGATAACAAAGCAGGGCGATAATCCTATGATTAATAGTGGCACTCTAAAGATAATCTTGAAGTACTCTAAAGGTTCACTGCTGACCATCCCAAGTAAATACAAATTGGACTTGATATACAATAACTAAAGGGTTTTAAAACAACAAAAATACCTACACATTAGCAAGGTCTAATTGAGCATGGGAAAACCCTGTCATTTGTATCAGTAGTTTGGCTACTTCATCATGGAGAATCTCCATGAGATGGGACTCCCATGCATTTTCCTCACCATATGAGTTTTTTGGAACTATCGCAAGATACTCCTGCTTGGTTACAGCCCACCCAGATTCTGGTCGAGTCTGCTTGAACTGCAGCTTTGGCCACTCATATCCTCTCTCCTTCTCTCCTCTCTTCTCCTCTTCTCTCCTCACTCCACTTCCTTCCTGATACCTCTGTCTTGTGTTGTTTCGGTGTAATCCCAGGGCTAGAACAAATTCGGCCCTCAGCATACCTTTCTTCAGGAAGGAGATGCACACACACAGTCACTCTGGATGGGTCATTGCTCACCGTTAGTAAAACTTGGTGCTTTTTACCTGGACTGCTTTATTCCCATATCCACCCACTGCTGCCCATTGCTCCTGGTGCTTCTCAGATTTTTCATGAATGCACTTGGCTCCAGAATCTACCAAAGCCCAAGTAATTTGTACATTAATAACAGATAGGAGGCCTCCAGTGCACGAATGGCCCTCACCTGCAGGCAACTTTGATCTCCCTGTCAGAGAAGTGGCTTGGGTGGTTTCCTCCATAATAGGAGTTTCTGTAAAGAACACTTGTACCTGTATAAGTTTTGCTCCTTCTTTTAACACTTGGTGAAATACTGATTAGACCTGAAAAGCCTTCTCAGGACTCACAAAAAGTGCTTGCTTTGTTTTGTATTTATCAATTCCCCCCTAAGATTTCCAAGAGTTCAAGTCTTGCACATTTGGTTTTTTTTTTTAGTAACTGTACAGAATTTATCAATTACTTTTCCTCTTCTCATCTCCTACTGTGTGTTTTATTATCTTAACAACTTAATTTATACTCTGGTCTCAATCATTTAGATCTTCAAAAGCCTCTCCTAACTGAAGAAAAAAAGTCAGGCTTTATCATGAAACTCACCAGTCACTAAAGCCCAATAAAATACTTAAGTCTCTAATTAATTCACTTAAAAATATTTCTCCTGAGCATCCAAACAGGCTAGGCTCCCACAAAGCCAGTTCACGTATTAGGATTGAAACCTAGTGCCATTGTCCTTGGCTTCTCATCAGAAGAAGAGAGTCCGGTTTCATCCCATGCTTATTCAGTCCCAGTCCAGCTGGCCTTGATGAGCTCCCAATAGATCAGTTCCACTGTCACAGTGGGTGGGTGCACCCCTCGTGGTCCTGACTTCTTTGCTCATGTTCTCCCTA
>NC_022010.1:59328160-59328684 GCF_000317375.1 Microtus ochrogaster
AAAAAACCAATATTTCTCCTGAGAACACAGTCCTGGTGAACTAGGGACTGCATCACTTTTGTAAGTAAGTCTTAGTTTCTTTATTGCTATTTTTACATCATGCTGTATTCTATAGTACCTGTAGTTTTAAGTTTTTGAATCCCAGAAAGGGCTCTTAGCACAGGTCTGACTTTGACATTCCATTTCTTGGATCTTCCCAACTATAAGAAAAGATAAATTAATACCTCTATCTCATATTGTCTTTTATCCAAGCAGAGGCTAATGCTCAGAAAACTAACAGAACATTCCTTTGCCTTTATAATTGCTACCTTACAAAGGCAAGTCCTCACTGACTAGCCATCTTGGCAAAATATGACTTTTTACTACAAATGGAGATAGTTATGCGACCTCAGACTCAGCTTATGGATACTCTCTTCCCTTACTTTTTACTCGGGGACTGAGAAGAAATGTCCCAAATCTTTAACCTTTCTGGGTTAACTACGTTCTCATACAGGAGGCCCCACTCTTCAAGCAGGCCTGTCACT
>NC_022010.1:59330321-59331442 GCF_000317375.1 Microtus ochrogaster
CATAAAAAAAGAAAAAAAAGATCAGCTTCATGTGTATGTCTCAATATCCCAACTCATCTTTGGTTCATGACCATACCCCTGATCGTGTATCAAATGAATTGTGTGTACTTTTTTCTCAGAAGAAAAGACACGCATGACTATCCTGAGAGAGAACTAATAATGGATCAACAAAACAAATCTACGGAAGCCCAGTTTGGTGTATCAGTAAGTTAGTGGAGTTCTTTATAGGTGTCTAGGTGGGGGTTACTTACAGGAGAAGGGATGAAACAAAAGCGAATGACCTGAAAAACCCATCCAAGCATGGGTGATTTTAGAGAGCAAAGAGCCTTGCGCAAACAGATACGCACTGGAGAAGCCAGGAAAATTAAATTCACAGGTAACTTCTTGAAAGGAATAAGGACGGAAGCTGTTCTTCCTGGAATACTAGGAATGATGTAGTTTTACAACCCGGTGGCCCTCTGTTGTCTGATGAGACAGGTTCTGACATGTCTCCCAGAATTTATGTTTTACTTATCCAAGCCCTTTTCTCCTATTTTGAGCATTGTTTTTAGACCATAAAACCCACTCTTATGAGTGAGGTCCCTTGTACTTTACAACAGCCAAAGTGACTTCTGTGTTATTTTAGAAACAGGGAAATCCCAACACCCACAGGTGGTACACTTACCTCAGTAAAACTCCCTAGACCCTACATCTTGGACACTATCTGCCACTGACCACCCCAGTCGGGTAATGGGTTTTCTGGGACATGGTTCCTCAAAGACTAGGTGGGTAGGATTTGGTGGTGACATACAGAAAAAAAAACAGAGGCAGTTTGAATCTGAGTGTATTTTGTAGGTCTCAAGCAGGGTTTTTATAAAAGAAAAACATGTATTACAATTCTAAAAGATGTGTCCAGTAAAGCAGTCACAAAAAATAATTATCACGATCATTTGACACAAAAAAAAAACCACAAAATCAATCAGGAATTACATTTCCTAAATAGTGAGTTCAAAGAATCAATTACAAAGGGAATAGATAACATCATAATCACTAAATAGAACAAAATACAAAATTCACTTATAGTTAATGGCAAACTTTTAGGAACGAATTCAAAGTCTTCAAGGGCACTTGGTTATAACCCC
>NC_022010.1:59332269-59333641 GCF_000317375.1 Microtus ochrogaster
TAACAAATAATTTTTAACTTATGATTTTTATCATATGATAATGGCATTACATATATGTATCGAAAGCTGGCATGGCACTTGGTACAAAGCTGAACTTTAATATTTTTTATCTCTTGTCTTAATTTTAAAACTGCATCCTCTAAAGCATAAAGCTTTGTTTTTAATTTTTATTTATAATTTGTTGTCTTACTAGTGTCAAAGAAATATTTTTATTTAAATCATTAACAAAATGTTTAGCTTTTATCTCTGAGACTAGAGTGGTTGGTGAAACTGTAAGTGAAGTTATAATAGCTATTAAAACATTAATACCTAAAATTACGGCTGTCATAAAATGTTTTGGTCTAATGAGTTTATTAACTTTTTTAAGTGTTTGTAAGGCTTTATTGTCAAACCAAGCATTATCTTTTAAATCTATAGGAAGCATAACTTAGAAAGGTCTTTGTAATATCAAAATGACTGGATAAGTATTAACTAAACTAGAATTAACACAATTAGTTGAAATACATCTGGAACAGCTAACCTGATAATTTAATAATTTTTAAATCTGAAGATTATTTAGCAAATATAATGATAGCCTAGGGAAGATATAATTTTTATAGAAGTGTTCTTAGAATTTTGTGGCTTTTTTAAATAAGCTAAGCTTGTTGTAGCAAAAAGTCTGAATAATGTTGGAAAAAAATTTTAAAAATCACCTGAGGGAGAATGCCTGACATAAATAGGTTTGACCCATCCTGGTATGAGCCATCTATTAACAGGCTTTTTTGTAAATACCTTAGGCTTATATCCATGAAAAAGTAATTTTTAAAAATTAAATATGCTCTGTAATTATTAAATGGTGAAACTATAGGATAGTCATAAATTGTTTTTGAGTCTTTTAAGAATTATGTATTGAAGCCCAGTACTCAAACCCATATTTAAGCCAATTCAGCCTTACATTCCTAAGCAAAGTTTTTTTTATATCTTATCTTTGTCCCAATATTTTTTAGACATGGTTTTAGAGGAATAGTTTTTGATAGTCTTACCATAGTTTTATTATTGTAAACATCTTTTAAAATCTTTATTTTAATCTCCCATATAAACCTTTTATGATTTGGAAGTAACTTTTTTGGAGCCAATTCATCTGGAGCATCAGAAAGAAAAGTTTTATAAGCAATGAGAAAGCAACCCATGGGAGGGGTTTCTACTACAGTAATATAAATTGAAGTAGAATTAGACATTTTTCATATTTAATTACAGTGGAGGTCAAATGGGAGGGAAAATTAGCATGTCCCCCCATCAGCCCAGTGTCACTAGTAATCATCCTGATATTTACATCATCTTCCCAACCCACTGGATGAAGAAGTGGAGGATGGGAAACATAAGCTCCAAATGA
>NC_022010.1:59335469-59336713 GCF_000317375.1 Microtus ochrogaster
GTTTTCTAGCTCCATCCATTTGCCTGCAAAATTCAAGATGAAAGACACTAAGTCTTAAAACTTAGTCATTAGCCCACTAGTAAAAACAGGGACATCTCCAAGATAGAGGATGTCTAAGAAAGGGATCTGTAAGAACAAGTGATATGGCATTAACCTCTATTCTCTTACCTACAGAGCGTCCTCCCTCTGCTATGACTAAGAGTCTCTCCTGCACTACTATCACGGCTTCAGGTACACTGGCTTCCTGTCCACCAGGTGAGTAACTCATAAGGGGAATTTTGAGTAAGAAGCCCTGTGCACCCCATCAAACTCTAATACCTGTATCTTCAAATACATCAGATTTTTCCTGCCATGGAGCTGAGCCATAATCCCAGTTGCCTAGACATACCTTCCTGATTTCCAGTTTCCTTAAGGATGTTACTGATGGACCCTGTGTTTGTTTTTCCAGTCACTTTTCCCTTCATAGGACAGTCTACCTGGACTTCAATTGCGTGGTCATGAATATGGCCTCCTTTTCTTTCCCATGCTCTTCCCTTGTAGTGGTAGAATAGGAGCCAGCACAGAGGTGGATTTGCCATCAATTGGAAGACAGTAAAACACCAAGTCCTTTAAGTGATTTTTTTCTTGATGATCACTCTCAAAATTGATTTAGCTTTATGTCCCACAAAACATAGATATGTGCATGAGCTTCCTAGGGATAACAGAGAAGGACTCTCTATCTTTTAAAGTCCTAGGTCTCTAATGGCCTTTTCTCACTCAACCATGCAGGAATGATTGCTACTGGTTGTTCATGTGGCTTTGATTGTGGATCTTGGAATGTCCAGAATGAAAACATTTGCCACTGTCTGTGTCCAATCATAGACTGGACCATTGCCCGCTGCTGCCAACTGAGGAAATGAAAAAGATGAGAATCCAGTTTTGAGATAATGATTATAATAAAGCTGTGATTCCACCTAGGAGATCTGATTCATTGTCCTTGTGATGAATTCATATTACACAGTAATCCTACTTTTTAAGTAATAAAGAGAGATTTGCATTCATCTATGATTATGTCTTCAATGTTATTATTCATAGCTTGTGGTGCAATATTGCAAGAAGACAGTTTTAATAGTTCAATGATTATATTTCACTGGATCTGAGATGGGTTGCCGAGAAAGAAAAGGATGGGGACAATGGATCTCCCCCATTCAATTCTCCTACTCACAAATTTATAGCCAGGCGATGGTGGCGCACGCCTTTAATCC
>NC_022010.1:59337793-59341991 GCF_000317375.1 Microtus ochrogaster
GAGAGAGAGAGAGAGAGAGAGAGAGAGAGAGAGAGAGAGAGAGAGAGAGAGAGAGAGAGAGACGGCTTAAGCGCCAGATTGTACATGTGAAATGAGCATTTTCCTCCAGGGTCAGTTAAGTTCTAGGGGAGGAGTTCAAAGTGTAACAGCTGCCCTAGCATGAGCTAAGGACACACAAGTTATTTATGTTTCATATTGTGATGTTAATATTAGAGTGAGACCTTAAGAATAAAAAACAAAGAAGAGTTAGAGGTGAATAATCATGTGTTTGTATATCAAGTTGACATGAGACAATTGTCGTGGTTGGATTTTTGTCAACTTGGCACATGCTAGAGTTATATTTAGGTGAAGCTGTGGCTCCCCTTTCACTGGGGACACCTTACTGTTTAAATGATAACTACTTTAACTTATTTGAACATTTTACAGGCCAAGCTCTCAAACCGAATTTGCATTGACATTAGACTTTCTCACTTGGTTCTCAGTATTTCTTTTAAACTTACTTTGTCCCAGGGTCTGTTCAGTTCACAGTTTCTTGTTTTGTACTCCTGATAAAGTGACAGACTTAAAAATAGAACTAAAATTTAAAAAAATAAATAAAAATCTTTTCAAAAGCAAACATTGTAGTAGCCCTCCAGGTTTTCTATCTTTTGGACAACACGTTGCTCAGTCCTCAAATCCTAGTACTACTAGACTTCCAGGTTATATTTCACAAAGAGTTAGGCTCCTTGCCAACAAACAGTGACATCCTCCAAAATGATCTGGGTCCTTTCTAGATTTGTGTAAATATAACATATCAATTATTGATGAAAGAGTGGAGTGAATGAGAACTGAGAAAGTGAACAAAAACTGTAGCCACTGGGGTAGAGAACTGAGACACTATGAAGCCTTGTGCTAAACTTGATGTCAATAGGGAATGCTGGGATCACATCCCAGATGTCTCACTTGGCATCAGTCAGCTTCAGTAATAAATGGTTGCTCAAGTTGTCCTTTAATTCTGTATCTGAAATTCTAGACTTCCAAGAGGAAGTTCAGCAAAGAAAAGCAGAAGTCTTGAGAGTAGAGCCAGCTCCTAGAGGGTAATCTATGGCACAACACTCATGCTGGTACAAGTGACAGTAGATAATGGTCATTCAGTTTGATAACACTGCCTTAAAGTTTCATGCCCAGGTCTTTCTAGGGTTTGGCATAGAAAAAGACAGAATAATAGTGATGGAGGATATGCCAGTGTGTGTAACACCCATGATGAGTATGTTTAGTGATGTACTATAAAAACATAAACATCTGTAAGAATTCTTTTTCTTAACTCCTGCAGGTTCATGTGTAGTTTTATAATGAATATTAATTTTCTAGGAGAAGGGAAGGGGGTCAACATCCATCACCATACCACTGCTTTTGAAACAAGTTTGTTTAGGAGAATAAAACTTTTGAAGCTGAGTATGAGAAGCCTTTGTGGTCTCAAGTGGTTTAGCACTTAAACTGAAACCATTTTTTTATTTATTTGTTTGCTTGCTTATTGATTTTATTGAGCTCTACATTTTTCTCTTCACTCTTCCCTTACTTCCCCATCCCCTTCAACCCTCTCCCAAGGTCCCCATGCTCCCAATTTATTCAGGAAATCTTGTCTTTTTCTACTTCCCATGTAGATTAGATCCATGTATGTTTCTCTTAGTGTCCTCATTGTTGTCTAGGTTTCTCTGTGATTGTGAATTTTAGGCTGGTTTCCTTTGCTTTATGACTAAAAGTCACTTATCAATGAGTACATATGATATTTGTCTTTCTGGGTTTATGTTACCACACTCAATATGATGTTTTCTAGCTCCATCCATTTGCCTGCAAATTTCAAGATGTCATTAATTTTTATGCTATATAATACTCCATTTTGTAAATATACCATATGTTTTTTATCCATTTTTCAGTCGAGGGACATTTTAGGTTGTGGCTATCACCAAAAATACTGCAATGAACACAGTTGAGCACATGTCCTTGTGGTACAATTGAGCATTCTTTGGGTACATACCCAAACGTGGTATTGCTGGGACTTGAGGAAGACTGTTTCCTAATTTTCTAAGAAATTGCCACACAGACGTCAAAAGGGGCTTTGCCAATTTGTACTCCCACCAGCAATACAGGAGTGTTCCCTTTACCCCACATCCTCTTCAGCATAAGTTGTCATCAGTGTTTTTTTATCTTGGCCATACTTACAGGTGTAAGATAGAATCTCAGAGTTGTTTTGGTTTGCATTTCTCTGATGTCAGAGGATGCTGAGCATTTCCTTAAGTGTCTTTCAGCCATTTTAGATTCCTCTGTTGAGAGTTATCTGTACTCCATTTTTTACTGGATTATTTGTTCTTTTGATGACTAGTTTCTTGAGTTCTTCATATATTTTGGAGATCAGACCTCTGTCTGATGTGGGCTGAGTGAAGATCTTTTCCTGTTCTGTAGGCTGCTGTTTTTTCTTGCTGCCCATGTCCTTTGCTTTACAGAAGCTGCTTTTCAGTTACAGGAGGTCCCATTTATTAATTGTTTCTCCCAGTATCTGTGCTACAGGGGTTATATTTAGGAAGTGGTCTCCTGTGCGAATGCATTAAAGTTTACTTTCCACTTTCTCTTCTATGAGGTTCAGTATAGTTGACTTTATATTGAGGTCTTTGATTCATTTGGACTTCAGTTTTGTGCATGGCAATAGATAATGGATCTATTTTCATTCTTCTACATGTTGATATCCAGTTCTGCCAGCACCGTTTGTGAAATATGATTTCTTTTTTCCATTTGATATTTTTTGCTTCTTTGTAAAAAATCAGGTGTTCGAAGGTGTGTGGATTAATATCCAGGTCTTTGATTCATTTCCATTGTTCCTCCTGTCTGTTTCTATGCCAATACCAAGCTGTTTTCAGTACTCTGGCTCTGTAGTAGAGTGTGAAGTCAGGGACTGTGATACTTCCAGAAGTTTCTAAATTTTACAGGATTGTTTTGGTTATCCTGAGTATTTTGCTTTTCCAAATAAAGTTGAGTACTGTTCTTTTGAGGTTTGTGAAGACTTTTGCTGGAAATTGGACGGGCATTGCATTGAATCTGTAGATTTCTTTTGGTAAGATTGTCATTTTTACTATATTAATTCTACCTACGCAAGAACATGGGAGATCTTTCCATTTTCTGGTATCTTTTTGAATTTATTTTTTAAAGATTTAAAGTTCTTGTCATACAGGTCTTCCACTTGTTTAGTTAGAGTTACTCCGAGATATGTTATGCTGTTTGTGGCTATTGTGAAGAGTGATGTTTCTCTGATTTCCTCTCAGCCCATTTATCATCTATGTAAAGGAGGGCTACTGTTGTTGTTGGTTTTTTTTTTTTTAGTTTATCTTATATCGTGCTACATTACTAAAAGTGTTAATGAGTTGTAGAAGTTCCTTGGTAGAATTTTTGGGGTTGCTTATGTAAACTATTATATCATCAGCAAATAGTAGGGTTTGACTTCTTCTTTTCTGATTTGAATCCCTTTGATCTGCTTTTATTGTCTTATTGCTCTAGCTAGGACCTCAAGAACTATATTGAATAGATATGGATAGAGTGAACAATCTTGTATTGTTTCCAATTTCAGTGGGATCTCTGTGAGTTTCTCTCTAGTTGAATGTTGGCTGTCAGCTTGCTGTATATTGCCTTTATTATGATTAGGTATGTTCCTTGTATCCATGCTCTCTCCAAGACCTTTATCATGAAGGGATGTTGTATTTTGTTGAAGTTTTTTTTTCAGCATTTAATGAGAGGATCATGTGGTTTTTATTTTTCAGGTTGTTTATATGGTTTTCGTATGTTGAACTATCCCTGCATCTCTGGGATCAAGCTGACTTGATCATGGTGGGTGATGTTTCTGATGTGTTCTTTGATTTGTTTTGCCAGTATTTTATTAAGTACGTTTGCATCAATGTTCATGAGATTGGTCGCTAATTCTCTTTCTTAGTAATGTCTTTATGTGGTTTGCGTATTAGGGTAATTGTAATCTCATAAAAAAGAGTTTGGTAATGTTCCTTCAGTTTTATTGTGTGGAAAAAATTTGAGGAGTATTTATTAAGTTTTTTGAAATTTTTGTAGAATTTTGAGCTAAAACCATCTGGTCCTGGGCTTTTTTTGGTTGGGAGACTTTTGATGATTGTTTCTATTTCTTTAGCAGTTATTGGTCTATTTAATTTGCTTATCTGAT
>NC_022010.1:59343901-59348297 GCF_000317375.1 Microtus ochrogaster
CTGGTATTTAGAAAGTGGTCTCTTTTGCCCATGTGTCTAAGGATATTTCCCACTTTCTCTTCCCTGAGAGTGTATGATTTATGTTGAGGTCTTTGATTCATTTGGACTTGAGTTTTGTGCGTGGGCATAGGTATGTATCTATGTGCATTCTTCTACATGTTGACATCCAGTTATGCCAGCACCATTTGTTGAAGATGCTTTCTTCCACTGTATAACTTTAGCTTCTTTGTCAAAGATCAGGTGATCATAGGTATGTGGATTAGTATCAGCATTTTTTATTCAATTCTGTTTGGGCCACCTGTCTGTTTTTATGTAAGGACCAAACTGTATTCATTACTATAGCTCTATAGTAGAGCTTGAAGTCAGGGATGGCAATGCCTCCATAAGTTGCTTTATTGTACATGATTTTTTTTGGCTATCCTGGTTCTTTTTTTTTCCATATGAAGTTGAGTATTGTTCTTTCTAGATCTGTGAAGAATTGTGTTAGGATTTTGATGGGGATTGCATTTTATCTATAGATTGCTTTTGGTAATATTGCCATTTTTATCATATTGATCCTACTTATCCAAGAGCATGGGAGATCTTCCCATTTTCTGATATCTTCTTCATTGTCTTTCTTCAAAGACGTAAGGTTATTTTCATACAGGTCTTTCACTTCTTTAATTAGCATTATCCCAAGATATTTTATGTTACTTGTGGCTATTGCAAAGGGTGATGTTTCTCTGATTTCTTTCTCAACCCATTTATTTTCTATATAGGAGGGCTACTGATTTTTTGAGTTGATCTTGTATCCTGTCACATTATTGAAAGTGTTTATCAGCTGTAGGAGTCCGCTGATAGAATTTTTGAGGTCACTTATGGAAGTAGATCCAGAGATTTACAGTTAAGGGCTGGGCTGAGCTTTGGGAGACCAGTCAAAGAAAGGGAAGAGTGATAATATGAAAAAAGGGGTCAAGACCATGATGGGAATACCCACAGAAACAGCTGACCTGAGCTAGTGAGAGCTCACTGACACAAGCAGGAAAATTTGTATAGGACCGAAGTAGGCACTCTGAATGTGGGTGACAACTGTGTGGCTTGGGAAGTCTGTGGGACCACTGGCAGTGGGACCAGGATTTATCCCTAGTGCTTGAATTAGCTTTTTGAAGTCCATTGTTTTTAGAGGGATTCTCAGCCTAGATACGGGAACAAACAGTGGGGATGTTCTGCCTCAAAGTGATTTGACAGACTATGTTGACTCCTCATAGGAAGCTTTACCCTCTCTGAAGAGGGGATGAAGGGAAGGTAGGGGGAGTGAGAGGAGGAGACAAAGTGGAATGTGATAGGTATGTAAAATGAGACAAGATTGTTTTAAAAAGCAATTAAAATAAAAAATAAAAGAAACAGAAAAAATTGAGTCCCAGTAGCACAACTAGTATAAATTCTTTGAACTTTAATGTTGGGAGATGTGTTCACAGGTTTCAGAGTGCATAACACCTAAAACAATGATTTGAAAATAACAAAGTTAGACTGAGAAATTTTTGTTAAATAGCTTTGTGGTTTCAAAACTCAAGAAGATAATCTAGTGGTTTTGAAAGATACATAGTTGAATGAGGAACTTGTTAAGGTCAGAGAACAAGAACAAAGTAGCCAGTTATCATTGGCTGATGTACCTTTCTTGCTAAGATCAGATGATGACCAACGGTGATTATTAATTCCATATACAAATGTCTGCCCTCAGTCTCCTCATATAAAATACTATTAATGAGTAGATATGTAACCTAAAGATTTAAAGTAGAGTTGATTGATTCTTTTTCATATATAAAATTTTGGTTTGTGATTCATTTAAGATTTCTTATAAGGTTATCATTCAAGATAATTAATACAGCAATTGACCCTTTCTTTGAAACTGCAAAATGTAGCCTGCCAGTAAAAAACCTGACAAAAAGGCCCTGATGGCCCACACAGTTAATCTATAAGAAGTTGGTTGGGTATGAATGTATGTTGCTTTTGGGGATAATTTGTTTTTCACCTGTAATGTTAAATGTTTAATCATGTTAGAGAGATGAAAAATATGTTTTTACCTGTATTCATTATAATCATTCACTTTAAAAAACACTATAAGTCCTATACTGCCTGAAACTTTGTTGGGGTGTATAACTGTAGAAGAAAAAAAGTATATAGTAGAAAGAACATAGGAAAAAACACAAAGAGAACCAAAAATAAAGAAGGAAGCCGAGAAGAGAGTGTGTAAGTATTTTTTTTTCCTAACCCCATCAGATAGAAAAGTACTAGCTTATGCCAACTCCATGGATTGCATTTAAGACCCCGTGCTGCAGGAGGTTGGCCACCCAGAAAGCAAAATCTTACCATCTTGTTCTTTCTTGCAAACGACAGCACTGGCAATACTTTTTGTGGTGATGGGGACTCAGAGACCTTTCTAGCCAACAACTCAGACTGTTTTCCCACCTCTTGATTCCTATTTAATAGCATATGGAAGTGTCATTTTTACCCAATACAGGACATCTTCTTTTGTCAAGTTCTTTAGCTATTGTTTTAATAATCAATATTATTTTAAAATTAACCAATGCCCAGAAGGGTTGTAAGGCTTGTGGAAGTACTGTTTTTCTTGGTTGTCTCAGTCAATTTCTATATATCAGTGTTTATAATATGACTACACAAGCCAATTTTTTTGTGGGTGTCTATACATAAAACTGAGCTGAATAAGACTTTGATTATGGATTTAGCTGTTATTCACTTGAATGGAAGTATTTGTATTAGGTCTGTAGCTGTGTCCACATACATGAGGATATATTTAATTTCCTTGCTGGACGGTACAGGCATTATATAGACTCACTTCACTTTCTCATGGGTCAAATCAGCTTATGTGTGACTACTGGGGTACTAGGATACACAGATGTTTATCATGCTGTATAAGATTTTTAGCTTATTCAAATGCTTCTTGATTCATTTCAGACCAATCTTATATCACACTCCTCTGTATATCAAGTTACACTAAGTGGGCTACTTGATCTAATGGGACTCTTCCAACATCTTGGATGCTCCAAGAGTACTTGCAGATCTTTTACATGACAGGTATAGGATAGTGTAGGATTTTAAGAATAACTTTTTCAGCTATTATATGTATCATACAGGAACATAATCCTCCCAAGGATTTTACAACTGTGTCTAGCCATTGTACCTTGTGTGGATTCAGCTTTTACTCTTGTATTTTTGTGGGTACATGAATAGTTTTCTATTTTATCTAATCTGAAAAATGCTCAGAGATTAGCATCATGACCATGCTACTTTTTTAATAGAGGACTATCACCAGGACACAGCCAGGACACAGTGCACCATCCCACAGCAAAGAATGTAACTGTGAAGGTAACTGTGTGGCTATGAACATCTACTGTTGACCATTCCAGGCAAATGCAAGTTGTTCCTGATGGCCAGTAGGTAAGTAAATGCGAAAAAAATGTGTCAGCAAGATCTAATACAGTCTTAAGATATTGTACTATTTAATAGAATTGTTTGCCTTCCTTATACTGAGGAAACTCAATGAGACATCTGAGGATTTCCTCATCCCCAAAGGCTTGGTGGGGACATTTCAAATTAGTTTGTCCCAGGAACAAGGGGAAATAGCACTTTACATGCCTAGCTATACCATACCCAGGGGCTGATAGACTATTGATCTGAATTATAGTTCTGGCCATATCCACTGTATGTCCCGCAGGCATGCCTGGCGTCTGTGAGAGCCCCATATTAGTTGGACAAGTTCTATTTCCAGCATACCTTTTAGCTCAGTTTTCTCTAGGGGAATTATTGCCCACATTTTTGACCAGGTTGGTTCTTTTCACTTGGACTATTTTTTCCCCTAGATCCATCCACCTATTGCCCCCAAGTGCTTTTGAGGACTCTTCATGCATTAATATAATTTTGGGTTCAATACCCACCAAAATCTAAGTAACTTGTACTTTCATAGCAGACCCATGAATTCATTATTGGCAAGAGGCCTCCACTTGCCTTCGACAGCCTTCAATTGCAGTCAGAGAAGCAGCTTGGTGGCTTCCATCCAATGACTTTGCCTTCCCCTGAATGGGGTGTAAAGGAGACCACTTCTACACCTTCTGTTTTCACTCCTGTAACCCTTGCTTGGGCTTTAAAGCCTTTCAAAAAGCCACAAGCACAGTATTTGGCCTTTTATCAGTCCCCCCACACCTTGGGACTTATGACACTTGTGTTTTAGTAACCTGACATGACTCATCACTTGCTTTTTCCTTTCCTCATCTCTTCCTGAGTGCTTTAACATGTTTATAAACTCAGTTTATTTGCTAGTCTAGAATCATGTAGGGCTGCTAGAGCCTTTTCAATTTCTTGTGGATCCCTTGTCACCAAGGGACATAGAAAATGCCTC
>NC_022010.1:59350394-59352091 GCF_000317375.1 Microtus ochrogaster
ATTAATATTCAGGTCTTTAATCCATTTGGACTTGATTTTTGTGCATGGCGATAGATACGGATCTATTTTCATTCTTCTACAGGTTGACAACCAGTTTTGCCAGCACCATTTGTTGAAAATGCTTTCTTTCTTCCATTGAATAATTTTAGCTCCTTTATCAAAAATCAGGTGTTCATAGGTTTGTGGGATAAAATCTCGGTCTTTTACTCTATTCCATTGATCGACTTCTCTGTTTTTATGCCAGTACCAAGCTGTTTCAATACTGAAGCTCTGTAATAGAGTTTGAAGTCAGGCATGGTCATGCCTCCAGAAGTTCCTTTATTGTATAAGATTGTTTTGGCTATCCTTGGTTTTTTGTTTTTCCATATGAAGTTGATTAATGTCCTCTCAAGATCTGTGAAGAATTTCGATGGGATTTTAATGGGGATTGCATTGCACCTATAAATTGCCCTTGATAGAATTGCCATTTTTACTATGTTGATCCTCCCAATCCACGAGCAAGGGAGAACCTTCCATTTTCTGGTATCCTCAAAGGAATCTCTAGTACAAATCTAACTTCAACTCTCTTTTTCTTCCATCCTGCCAGCTCCAAGAAGTGGGTAAGACCATTTTTACACCAAACCAGGGGCTCATGCAGAACGTAACAGGTATATATTCCTTTTACTTTGTAATTTCTCCCTTCCACAAGCAAATTTCTACTGACTTGCCATCTTAACAGTAGATGCACTTTTTATTACACTTAGCAGTAGCTTGTCAACCTCACTACAGTATATACTCTCTTACTCATTGCTCTCAAGGACCATAGAATTTTCTCTAAATCTTTAGCCTATTTCATAGCATTTTGAATTCACACAGCAGATCCCATTTATTGAACAGGCATGTTACTCTTTAATACTTAAAGGAAGACAGATCCACTTAAATCTCTCCTTCCCAGACTTTCCCACTGGGTAGATAGCTCAGCCCTGATTACATGTTCTATCACCCAACACAAAGCCCCTTACTACTGCTGATGTAGCAACTGGTATGCTTACCCCATTTGGGAAAAGGACTTAGAACCCATTGGAGAGACATGCAGCCTCTCTTCCCTAACAACTCTGGTTCTCCTGTTTGAATTTGGGTGCCAAGTGTGTTGTGTATGACTTGTTTTTAGGATACAGAACACATTCTCTGTGTCTGTTGCTCTAAGTGCATGCATGCACACATGTGTATGAATTAATTTTGGGAGCTAGACAACTTGAGTGCAGCTCTATCACTGAAAAGCTCACACCAGAATGTGTTGTGAGTCCCTAATGCTGCATCTATAGAGCCCTCTGCAAGGTTTTCCAGGAACCTCCATGGGCCAAGAATCATGACTTGGCTGTTCAGCTAAACAGAGTCAATAGCTGATTGCTTTTCCCATAACTTCGTGGAGGAAAATCTTATTTCAGCTTCACCACATAAGTGAAGAGGCTTTACTTCCTCAATCTCAAGAAACTCACTGTTTGTACTTTAACCAAGTGTCTTAACTCACAGGAAATTGCTGTACAAGATATCCGGGCTGTCAAAACATACTGAAAGTGTTTACCTCATTGGGGTGTCCTTGTATATATTTGTGTATCCAGGTCAACAATCCCAGTGTACTAAAGCATCTCAGCTGCTCAAGCCCTGGAACCACTCCTGAGCTTCTGGTGAGTCAGTCAGCACTGTGGGGACCCTCT
>NC_022010.1:59352318-59362735 GCF_000317375.1 Microtus ochrogaster
TCAAGAAACTTCTCCACTGTGGAGGTAAGGGATGAGTAGTAGAAACCATAGGCTACTCCTTGCTCATGCTGACTGTTTATAAAACCTAAAGTCCCTTGTATCCCGCTCTAAGATCTCAACCTCTCTTCAGTCCACTTCTTCCCTGCCTTCATAGTCAGGGATTTCCTTAGTACTCAACCCTTTGGAACTCTTAGGTAAGAACTCAATGTTCTTGATAAAGATGAAGAAAAGGAGGCTAGGCCTGTAATTTGTGAATGCATAATGAAACAGGTATAATATTAAGCTTTTAGTTAGTTCATTTAATTTTCATGGCCACTTCAGAGGTAAGTATACTTTACTTTTTACTACTTTCTTGTCACAAATGAAGGAACTGATCTTAAAAGTGAGTGGACTAATTATGGAAACAGTGACACTGTCGAGATAGAAGAGGAATTAAAGGGAATTGTGAGAGAGATTATGTATAACATCACATTTTTCCTCTTACTCAGATGACTGTCCCTTCACTGCCACTAAGTCTTTGTCCTGCACTAGTGTCAATGCTAGAGGCAAACTAGCCTCCTGTCCTGCTGGTGAGTACCACTCAAGGAGCATTTGTGAATAAGGTGTCCCTGTGTCTACCCCCCGTCAATTTCCAAATACCACCTTATCCTAACTCAGGTTTGTGTTGCCATGGAGCTGAGCCATAGTCTCTTTCTAGTTTTCAGTTACCTGAAGGAGGTTACGAAGGACTCTGGGCTCATTCTTCCTGCCACTTCTTCCTTGATGTCCCACATGCCAGCCCTTCTTGTTCCTCGATTGTCCAGTCACGGACAATTTATTTCCTAATCTCTATTCATTTCCTAATCTATTTCTTATATTAGTGGGCAGGAGACCACAACATGGGTGAAATTCCCATCAATTGAATGACTGTGAAACTCCTCCTTCCAAGTCCTTCAGTTTAAGTAATTTTTGCATTTCATTTGCTTGAAGAGAATTCTGAAATTTGAATAGCTTTATGCCCTGCAAAAACCTAGATCCACCCATTGCCTCCTAAGATAAAAGGACAGTTAGGGACCTTCTATCTCTTGCAGTCTAAAGATTCTGATGTCTGTGTCTCATGTAACCATGCAGGGATGGCTGTCACTGGTTGTGCCTGTGGCTATGGTTGTGGATCATGGGATATCCAGAATGGAAATACCTGCCACTGTCAGTGCGCAGGCATGGACTGGACCACCGCCCGCTGCTGCCAACTGGCCTGAGAATGAGGAGGCTGAGAACCTAGTTTGGAAATGATGACTGTAAAGAAACTGCAGTCTCAACTTGGCAACCTGGCTCATATCCCTTGATGAATTCATATTCGCTATTAATACTGCTTCTTGAAAAATAAAGACAAATTTCTCTCTCTCTCTCTCTCTCTCTCTCTCTCTCTCTCTCTCTCTCTCTCTCTGGTTTTGAGACTGGGTTTCTCTGTGTGGCTTTGATCCTGTCTTGGAACTCTCTCTGTAAACCAGGCTGGCCTTGAACTCACAGAGACCCGCCCGCCTCTGCCTCTTAAGTGCTAGGATTAAAGGCATGTGCCACCACTGCTCAGCTTTTATGTTATGTCTCTAATGTTATTTCCCCTATCTTGGGAAGCCTCTTGCCAGAAAACATTTTCAGTACCTCAGATTACATCTCTGAATGGCATGTGAGATGCGTGGCTAGGAAATATATGGGAAGAATGGGAAATGGACAGATCCTCCACTTCTCCTAGTCCCTCTGTTCAGAAAGCCTTGAGTACCTTGTTTGGCATGAAATATAGTAAATCAAATAACATGCTTTTAATGGAGTTCACCAACTCGAATAGCAAACTCTAAACCATGTGCAGGAGAACTTGGCAAGGTGTAGGGAGGCAGGAAGAAATTGAAAATAATTAACTTCTAACCTTTTAGTACACACATGTACTCTTACTCAAGTAGACACGATGGTATTGTTCAAGGTGACTTCCTTCCCAGCTGCCTTTTTTTTGGAAAACAAAATAAAGCCACATCTTTCACATGTCACTGAGTCTCACTAACACGTCATGTTCCTGCGTATAAATATTAAAGAATTCCAAACAGAAATAAGTGTTAAACAAGAAGTAACCCAAGGTTACGGTGATTTAAGTTGCTGGACTTGAATTTTTGGGCTTCATGGCCCTGAATGACACAATAGATCAGTTACAACTTAAAATTACCAAAAATGATTTTTCTTTTTTAATTATTATTTTCTTATATATTACTTCGTGACCACAGTTTCCCTTTTCTCCTTTCCTCCAAGTACCCCCATCTCCCCTCTCCCCCAGATCTACTCCTCCATTTCCCTTCAGAAAAGGGCAGGCCTCCTAGGGATATCAACCAAGCACAGTATAACAAGTAACAATAAGACTAGGCACATGACCTCATGTAAAACCAGAAGAGGAAAAGTGTCTCCCGAAGCAAGCAAAAAAGCTAGAGAGAGCCCCCACTTTCACTGTTAGGTGTCCCATGAGAAAACCAAGCTGCACAACCATAACATAAATGCAGATACCCAGGTAAAGCCTATATAGGCTCCCAGATTATTGGTTCAGTCTTGTGAGCCCCTATGAGTCCTTCTTGGATGATTCTGTGTATTTTCTAGTGGTGTCCTTGACCTCTCTAGCTCCTTCCTCCCCTTCTTCTGCAGAATTAAACAGGCTCCACCTAATATTTACCTGCGGTTCTCTGTATCTGCTCACATCTGTTGATAGACTGTTGGGCCAAAATTATCTCAGGGCCTGTACCTTGAGGCCTCATTTGTCAAGGGAACACTGCTGCGGATGCTGCTGCTTCAGGGGCTTGTCTCATAGAGGTCTCAACTCTGCCCATACAAAATGCTACCCAAATGCATGACTTAACTCATGTCAACTGGAAAGGACACAAATACCTATACTGCCAGATCCCTGCAACAGAATTAAAGCTTACAATGTTTTGCTACATTGGGACTATCACAACACGTCAAGACAGACAACAGCCCCTGTTTTATAAGTAAAACATTAAAAGAATTCTTCCAGAAATGGAATATATCCCATACCACTGGGATCCCAAACAACCCTCAGGGTCACGCATTTGTCGAAAGACATCATTGATATCTCAAAGAGATCCTTATAAAACAAAAAGGGGGAGAGTCTCCCCCCATCTACAACTGCAAAAGGTGTTGTTAACCATCAATATTTTAAATTTTCAAAAATCAGATGAACAAAATAGATTCCAGAAACATTGGCGATCCCTACCAATGAGGCCCTGCTTAAAGATTAAGTCGAAGAATCCTCTCACTAACCAATCAATGGAGGAGCCCAGATCCCTTGTTGACACAGGGCCGATGATATGGATGTGTCTTCCCAAACAGAGGGGAAATGCCTATATGGCTACCTGCTCGTAACTTAAATTTCTCCCCTCCCCTCAGGACAATGGGGAAGACCAAGATGATCAAGAAAGAAAGAGATTGTGGTGGCTAAACCTTAAATCCAAACACAAGAAAAGAAAATAACCACTGCCCAAGGGAATTAACCCTTGAGGAGAGTGTTGCCTGTTTATCTATTTCAGACTGTCCCCTCAGCGATAATCATGTTAATTCTTCTCATGGGGACTAAGGTCCAGGCAGCAAGCCCCCACCAACCACAGAAGGTGACGTGGATCCTGTTGAGTGCTGGCACTGGAGGGATCCTAAACCAGACTTCTCAGATGACACCCTGGACGTAGTTGCCTGACCTGATGTTTGACCTCTGCGATTTGGCACACAGATTTGGGAGACTGGATTCAGGGGATCCAAGGGAGACCTGAATGCAGAAGCTCTCAGGGGTGTACCCTACCCCAAGCATCTTACCCTAATGAGCCTGGAAAGTTCTCATGTCTTTAGGAGACATGCCCTCCTTCAGACACCGTTTCATGTATGACCATAAAGCAACCGGACAGCCTCTACTATTAGCAACTGCTATTCTTGGTTTTCCTGGGGATGTAGGCTGCAGGACATAATTAGAAAAAACAGAGACTGCATTACATTATTTGGATTCCTTAGCAAGGGTAACCTTACAAAATAGGAGAGGCTTGGATTTGCTGTTATGGAACAGGGAGGAACTTGCAGGGCACTTGGGGAGGAATGTTGCTTCTATGCAGACCATTTCAGGATAGTTACAAGAACCCTAGATGAATTAAGAAAAGATATTGATGCATTTAAGTCAAGGACTCCCTATGAGATCTGGTTTAATTGGTCCCCATGGCTTACCACACTCATTTCTTCCCTAATTGGGCCAATGGCTATTTGTTTATTGATCTATCCTTTTGGCCCATGCATTCTCCAAAGGCTGAAACAAGCATTCCAAAAACAGATACAACAGGTACAACTCATGGCTCTTCGAGTACATTATGATAGCTCAATACATCTCACCCCATGGATGAACTCTCAATTTGAGGGTGTCCAGGCCAAAACTCCAGGTAGGGGTGGCCTTGACCTGTACTCTCTCCTTGGTGAGCTATTCTGGCCTGGTGACTGGGGTCGAGTGTGGGATATAAAACAAAAGGAGGAGATGTTGGGCCAAAACTATCTCAAGGTCTGTACTGCAAGGCCTATAGGACAGAAAAAAGTCTGGCTTGAGTTTGAGTGAGGATGAGACAGCAAAAACTAGATAGATGCCCCTTCAGCCAGAGGGAGAGTTTGGCTGCCTCTCATTGGCTGAAGGTACCCTTACATCACAGGGTATTGCTTAACCTTTATAAGCTGAGGTTCACAGTAATAAACTGAGTTCCTGCTTTGACTCAATTCCCTATCGCATATCGGAAATGGGCGGATAACACAGCCACCTTTCCCTGGGGAATGTGGAGGCTCAAGAAAGCCTAGCAATAGATGAAGCATCTCTGATGAAAATTATTCTAGGTTCTAGTCTATGAGCAGAGCAGAGAATCATTATTAATCATGTCATTGACTTTTTTTTTCTGGTCATGTTTGATTCTATCCTAGGTCTTGGGACTATCCACTCTGGTTCCTGACCTTCCAGGCAGTGTCAGGCATGGGCTCTTTCTTGTGGCATAGATCTCTAGTTGGGGCAAGTCAGTTGGGCACTCTCATAATTTCTGTGCCACTTCTACCCCAGTACATCGTCCAGGCAGAACTAGTTGCAGGTCAAAGGTTGTGCCTGGCTCAGTGTCCCAATTCTTCCACTGGAAGCCTTCCATGGTTACAGAAGGTGTTCAGGCTCCAAATTCCCTATTATTAGGAGACTTTGCTAGGTTCACCCTCATAGATTCCTGGGAGTTTTCATTGAATTAGGCTTCTCCCTCCCCCATACCAAAGGTCTCACAATTCCACTAGTCTCTCCAAGTACTCTCTCCCCACACCCTACCAGATCCCTCCCATTCTCATACCCACCGGCTCCCCAGTCCATCAGCAAAATCTATTCTATTTCCTCCCCTTCCCAGGGAGATCCATGTGCCCCCCTTAAGCCCTCCTTGTTACTTAACCTCTTTTGGTCTGTGGATTTTAGCATGATTATCCCTTCTTTAGAGCTAATATCCAACTCATGAGTACATGCCATGTTTGTCCTTCTGGGTCAGATGGAATTCAGAATGAATTTTTTTCTCGTTTCATCTACTAGCCTGCAAATTTCATGATTCTTTTTAAGAGCTGAGTAATACTCCATTGTGCAAATGTACCACATTTTCTCTATCCATTCTTCATTGAGGGACATCTAGGTTGTTTTCAGTTTCTGGTTATTATGAATAAAGCTGCTATAAACATAGTTGAACAAGTGTCCTTGTGGTAGGATGGAACGCTCCTTGGGTATATGCTTATGAGTAGTATAGCTGGGTCTTGAGGTAGATCGATTCCCAATTTTTTTGAGAAATGTCCATATTGGTTTACAAAGTGGCTATACAAAGTTTCTCTCCCACTAACAATGGAGGAGTATTCCCCTTGCCTTCCCATCTCACCACTATGACCAATCACTTGTGTTTTTAATCTTACCCATTCTGTCACGTTAAGACGGAATCTTGGATTCATTTTGGTTTACATTTCCCCGATGGCTAAGGATAATGAACCTTTTCAGTGTTATTATTTGTTTTTCCAAGTCATGATTTCTCTTTGTAGCCCTGGCTATCCTGGAACTCACTCTGTAGGTCAGGCTGGCTTTGAACTCAAAGATCCACCTAACTGCATTCCAAATGCAAGGATTAAAAACATGTGCCATCACCTCCTTTAAGTGTTTCTTTGCCATTTGGGATTCCTTTGTTGAGAATTCCCTTTTTAGATCAATACCCCATTTTTCTTTGGATTGTTTGATTTGTTGATGCCTAGTTCCTTGAGTCCTTTATAGGAATAGATTTTCACCAACTCTGAAAATGATTTTAAATAATATTGACAACTCAAGGGGAATTTAAATATACTGACTATCACTATAATAAGAACATTCTTTACATGTCCATTTAATAATGACAGTGAATTTCTCAAAGCTAATAGCTATGACAAACAGAAACTCAATTAGATGATGTGATATAGCTGTGGCTATATAAGCTAAGGGAGAAAACCTTATATCCCCTAATTAAAAATATATTCATAAGTATACTGTATTGTTGCAGCTACTGTAGCTAAAGCAATGATCAAGGGCAGATGGAGACATAGACACCTTGAGTTTCTTTTACTGAGAAGAGAAAACTTTATTTTACAGTTTGGTATATTTTAAGGGCAGAGCAGGGTTACTAGGTGTGTCAGCCCTTATATTAGCAGTCATAAGGGTTCAGAGCAACTTTCTGAATATACTAAAGGTGATCAGATTGCCCTTAAGTTTTCCACAGAGATGTAGACATGTGTGAAGGCCAAGGGGGTGATTATCTGAGTCATTGGTTGCTCTTGACTTTAATTTTGCCCTTTGCTGTTATCTCCATAGCAAGAATCTACTTATTAGTTACTTATTCTAATGTTTTTAAAAAGTTCTATTCACTGGTAGACTGTTAATCACTGGAATCCTAGTTCAATGTCCTTATTTACTGCAATTCAAGTGAGCATTTTCTTTTTTTTTATATATATTTTTTCAAGTGAGCATTTTCAAACATAAAATAGACCACACACTATCTTGTTTCAGTTTTTCTAACATTAGTTAGAATAACCAGTGCAGTTATTTGCAACCTGTGGGTCATGACCCCTCTGGGAGTCGTATATGAGCTATTTATTTACATTATGATTCATATCAGTAGCACAATTGGTTAAGAAATAGCAATGAAATAATCTTATGAATAGGGGTTACTACAATATGAAGAATTGTATTAAAGGGTCACAGCATAAGGAAGGTTAAGAACCATTTCTCTGGTTGCTTCCGTTACATGAAAAATTATATCCTATTTATTTGACCAAAGCTAACAAAATTTCGAATGCTCTGGCCCCTTAATAGCCTTCTAAACTCATTTACGACCTTTGCTCGCTTCATTTTGGCCACATCTGTGCTCCTGAACACTTCACTCACCCTCCTGCTTCCTACCCAGCATGAACTAATTAATGAGTGGTCAAGACCAACTCTGACTCCAGGTCGGCTTCTTCTCTTATTTTCTATGATGCTTCCTTTACCACAGTCCTGATGATACAGCAACAGATACTGTTTTAACAGGTGCCTGAGTCCCAAAGTGTCTCTAAATAAAATACATGTTTTTCAGACAGTACCTCTGTGCAGGAAAATATAGAAGATAGAGATGGAGACCAGAGGTTAGCAATAGCAAACGCAGAAGTAAGACTCTGCAGCAAGTTAAAAGAGTTGATGAGTTTATGACCAATTTCTTGTCTTGTGTGTTAACAAAATTCTGATTTCATTCATGGTTATAAGGTATTTTGCCTAGGAGAATAAATATATACTAGATACAATGATAGAATTCACAACATTCTTGGCCAAATATTCTGTTTCTTAATCATCTCTGTATAAGGTGAAGTTTTACAGACTAGTGAGTCACCTAAGTCAGACCATAAGAGAAATCTGCTTCAGGTTTCTGAGAGTTTGCTTCTGAAGTTAAAACAAGCCAACAAAAACAAACAAACAAAAAAACCCAGGGATTTTTGTCTCGACTTTTGGGAGTAGGGACATATATGGTTAAATGTATAACATATTTGAATGAAATTTCCATAGTAGAATTCATCACTATATGCAATAAATATATGCTAATTTTAAAAAGAAAAAAAGAAAACCCAGGCTCAAAATTGTCCAAGACCCTTGTTTCTTAGGTTGATCAGTAAGATAATGTCTCGTGCTATGGCAGTTGTCTTCCAGTTTGGAAGTGGGAAGTGTGCTGCACACAACCTAAGAAACAAGGGTCTTAGAGAGAATGAGAAGCTGGGCGGTGGTGGCGTACGCCTTTAATCCCAGCACTCGGGAGGCAGAGGCAGGCGGATCTCTGTGAGTTTGAGACCAGCCTGGTCTACAAGAGCTAGTTCAAAGCCACAGAGAAACCCTGTCTCGAAAAACAAAACAAAACAAAAAAAAAACATAGAGAGAATGAGTTGAGAGCAATGCCATGCTGAGCAAGCAGATAACAACCAGTAATATTTCATCATATCATATATTTACTGCTTTTCCTTGTTGAAACAACAACCAGAGAACTTGTAATGAGAGATGCTATCAAAATTGGCAGCTTCTACCTAGTGGAGGTAGATAAAAGGAAAAAAAAATAGGAAGATCCCCAACACACACACATACACATAAGCAGAGAACCAGAACAAAGGCAACTGGAGCCTCTCAGGACATTGGCTAGAATCTGTCTCTTGTGCTTTTTGAAAACTCCATCCTCTCCAGCTATCTTAGGTACTACTGGAGTGTTTGCTGGAAGAGAGGAAAGGCTGAAGTTCTGATAGACCATACTTCTAAATAGCATCTATCCTCCCAACATCTGCAGCTCTGTGAAACCCCATCAGTGATTCTAATTAATTACTGTTAACATTCTGCAGCATCCCTGCCTCTCAGGAGTCAACACAGAAGCTTAGCCTTCCTACTCCTGCCAGAACCATGTCCTATTTTCCCTACCCATTTTCTTTGTTATATCTCCCAACCATTCTTGAGCAGTTACTGTGTAAGTGTTTTCTTAACTCCTCACTTTTATCTTAAGAGGGAAGCAGTGTTAGTTTTTTTCATTTTACAGAAGAGGAAACTTGAGTTCTAAAGAGTTACATAATTCATCTGGTGGCACACAGCTACCAAGTGCCTTGCTCTTGCAGTTAAAGATTGGGGCAATGGCTCAGGAGTGAAGCATCTGCCACACAAACATGAATACCTGAGTTGAGTCCCCCAGGACACACGTAAATGCGATTAGGGTATGATAGTCTGCTTGTAATGCCAGCGTTCAAAATGTGGAGACAGTGGAGCCTAGAGAAAGTGGCTAGCTAGACTGAGAAAATAGCAAACTCTGGATTCAGGTGCAGAACAAAGAAGTCATCTGGTATCTACTTCTGTCCTCCAAAATGCACCAAAGAAAACTTTGTATTTTTCTTGGGAAGTGTGAAGTAACTAACCATCTATGCTCATCTTATTTACCTTAAACCTCTCATAGACTTCTGTTTACATTAAATGTTGAGTCCCTCCCTTAGGACATCTTCTGTGGTTTTGACTTAATTCTGCCAACTATATTGCCGATGAGTAGTTAAAATTTCCTCTTACATAAGCATATGCAAGTCCTCACACATGCATATCCAATACACATATGCATACATACCACATGTAAAAAAGTGCTTAAGGCCTGGCTAGCCTGAAATTTTTCAGTGAGGTCTGAGATGTAAGATCCCTCCTTTGTAGCCTGCTATTACCTGGCCTAGAGGTAGCTAGAACAGGGGGAGAATAACCTAGAGGAAGCCCAAGAGAGAAGGTGGATGAGGTAATGGGCTACTGATAAAAACTTATGAAAGGGGAGTTGTTTTCCATACCTAGGAACTAGTTAGCAGTTCCTCCAAATCAACAATTCCCCAATTATCAAAACATGGCTAATTTACATACTTCTTTATAGGTCTTCAGGTTTCTTTCCATTTTATCCACCAAAGGCATGTGGTAAACCATTCTCTTCTAAAGTACCTTGAAATTTCCATTGGAAATTTCCTGTGCAGTACCTCAGATCCTCTCTACTACTCTGCAGTCTGTCACAAGTTCACCCAATAGTCATAGTGTGAGATTTTGTAGGGTGATGACTAAATATCTGGTCCCAAGATAGGTGTTGGCTGAACCTTGCATAGGGTCCCATGCTTCTGGCTGCCTGGTTCTCCTATCAGAGTACACTTAACTATGAATCAGCCCTTCCACAGAGTCTGAAAAGTTTTCCCAACTGCTCATTCAGAGCCTAGAACTGGACACTATGCTAATATCAAAAGACAGCTCCAGGAATCACATTAACCTGTAACTCTGTGATACTCAGGAACGAACAGAGGAGGCAGCCTTCAAGTTGAAGAG
>NC_022010.1:59363500-59367398 GCF_000317375.1 Microtus ochrogaster
TTTTGGAGCCTGTCCTGGAACTAGCTCTTGTAGACCAGGCTGGTCTCGAACTCACAGAGATCCACCTGCTTCTGCCTCCCAAGTGCTGGGATTAAAGGCCTACGCCACTACTGCCCGGCAATTGCTGTTATTATTATTGGTACTGATAGACTCAGGTTTATTCCTTTGCTTTAGATTTTAATTAGCATACAAAGTAATGGGCTTCATTAGGACATTCTCACACATCCTCTGTTTTGACTCGTTCTCCTTCCCTACTCCCTTAACTGGGTTCCCTTTCTAGGACCAGTCTCCTGGTCCCCTTCATGCCCTTTTGGCTTTCTTGTCACATAATCTTTTTTTATCCCCCCCCACACACACCCTTAAGTCATTTTTCTTAAGGTCTTCTTTGTAGTTTCCTGACTTAAATATACTCTTTTAAGTGTAATTATTCTAGTAAGAGCACAATATGCCCAAAGAGTATTTCCTGGGAAATATGGAGTAACTAACAACCTATGCTTCTCTTATTTACCTTAAACCTCTTGTAAAAAATTTGTTTACATTAAATCTTGACTGAGTCCCTCCCTCATGAAACCTTCTGTGGTTATGACTTAATTCTGCCGACTGTTTGCCAATGAGTAGTTAAAACTTCCTCTTCCCCGATTTTGTGCTAAGTAGGGATGGCCAGGAAAGGGCAACAGGAGATGGATGTAGACACTGAGAAGGGCTGAGATGGTGCTAGATACACACGTGAGTTACTTCCCACCACAGGCTCAGAGCTGATTCTCACTGAGAAACATTATTACTAGTGAGGTTTATAGCCTTCTGTAATTATGAGACATCAGAAGCCAGCCATCACTAAAAAGCAATCACTTCAGGGATGATCAACCTATGATACTCTTTCCTCTCTTCCCACACTTTCAATGACACAACCTTGAAAAATCTTCTATGTCCTCTCAGAAAAAACAAGAACAAAACAGAGCATACAGCTATATCTAACGAACAAAACGACCCAAAATAAGTACATAAAAGTAAATTTCCATTTTGTGACCAAACCACCTACAAAGATAGGCTGGAACATGGTTTCCAAACTTAAACATGTCAATTGTGTCATATGATATTTAAATAATTTCAGGGCAGGATCACGTATCTTTTACTATACCTATATTATAAAATCACAATTTGAAGAACAAAATATCAATTGACAGCAAAGTTGATCTAAATTAGATGTTATGATTATCAGATTAGGACTTTAAGGCTACTATCATAAAAATGTAAGAACCAGCAAGCTTCTACTGTCTCATTACTTCCCAATGCTGATAGATAAGGGGATCTCTGGATCCTGAGCTGATGGCTCAAACTAAAACAATTACTCCAGATCCTGGCAATGGCAGGCAACACTTTGCCTATTTATGATATTTTGAAAAACCAGCCAATACCTGCTCTTTACATCTTTTTACTCATATTCTTGCAATAAAGAAGAGAGTCTTCATAAGCTCACACTAAGTTACATGAAGTCTCTGAAAGTATACTAAGTTACAGACTTAATATATAGTTCTTCAAGAATAATGATAACTGTTAAGATGAACAGTTGATATTTTTAGAATTTCATAAATCACATCATTCATTACATGTTAACTCCAAACTCTGATTTAGCTATCTTTTTGTCTTTCTGGAGGTCAGAAGCCATACAATAACAATTGTAAATAACAACCTAGACTATTTGAGTGTTCTAGTAGTCTCCTGGCCATTTTTTAATTATGTCTTTAGTTTATACCTATTTATGCTGCAATTGACAATAGACAGAGTTGAAGCTTATAGCAGAATATCAGCTCAATTTATTCATGTTCAATGACATAATCTTCAGCAGTAGGTTACTGTTAGGTTGTGCAGGATAACCAATAGCCTTTGCAATTTTCTGTGCCATTTGAAGGGGATTGCCTAAAGGACCCCATTGACCAACAATTCATCAAGATTTAATCTGTGGAGAGCTGGAGACTGTGATCTTGGGGATTGTGCCCTTTCAGCCAGGGTCTTGCTGAGTGCTACCTTGGAATTCAAGGGAGTCCGGTGGAATGCCACTTGGGCATATTTCAGAGTGACAAGTCCTCTGGCCTCGTTTTCTAAGTTGCAAGTTTCACGTACCCTTGGTCTGAGGAAGTGGCTGTCCAGAGGCACAGCTATGTGGAAAGAGTAAATTAGATCGGTACATTTAGATAATGTCTCCAGAGACCTTTGCTTAAAATGAGTCAGGATGTTTTGAAGCTGTCTGACCACCCCAGTTCTGTGGAAAAGCGTTGGGGGCATGATCTGACTCGGTCGTGGGTGAACTAATACTTATACTTTTCCTTTTGGGCTCAGACTGTAGACTTAGGCAATTGCTCTGCAAGGGTATATAACCCAGAAGCTAATAAACATGCAGCATGCAGTTGCAAATGCTGATTTTGCTCTGCATCCCCTGTGTCCTGGTTGATTTGAGACCCTTACCCAGGGACCCCAACGCATTAGACGTCAACAATAATCCATTCCTGGTACTGAGGGCTTTACTGAATGGAATAAGATGCCTAGTTGGGGCATTGCCCCCTCTATTATATGGTAACTCCACTTAAATTTCTTTCATATATGTATATATACTATAAATTTCTACTGTGGTAGGTGCCATACTGGGACAATTTTATTCTGTCAATTTTATTTTAAATAAGTGCTGATTGGTCAGTAGTCAGGCAGGAAGTATAGGCAGGACAAGCAGACAGGAAGTAGAGATGGGTCAAAGAGAACAGGAGAATGTGGGAAGAGGAAAGCCCATTCCTCTGCAGTCCTGACCCAACCACAGAAGAAGCAAGATGTTACTGCCCCACTGAATAAGGTACTGAGCCACATGCCTAACACAGACAAGAATAATGGGCTAATATAAGTTATAAGAGTTAATAAGAAGCCTGAGCTAATGGGTCAATCAGTTAATAACTAATGTAGACCTCTGTGTGATTTCTTTAGGACTTAACATCTGGGGGACCAGGTGGGACAGAAAGCTCAGTCAATACCATACAAAATTTAAGCACAGAAAAGGGAAGTGGATACAATGTCCCACCCCTAACCAAGAAGCTATTTGCAAATGATGCTTGCTAGAAAAGGAAAAGTCAGATTAGTTTTCTTCAATGGAGAGACCCTGGGCATACCAAGCACACAATCAGGGCAGGAACCATGCCTAGGAGTGGTTGGCCAAAACACAAAACAGACACTGTTTACCACTCTAATTGACAGCTTGAACCTGGAGAACAGGGCCTAAAAAAGAAACAGGCTTTATCTTCCTTTCTCTTCCTTCCTGACATTACAGGTGCCAAAATACAAATATTTGTTCTTTTTCTGTCTTTGCTTGTCACATCTTTGCTCCCTGGAAACTCAATTTCCATCATTCAAAGACTGGTTTCACTGTCTGTGGTTTGTGCTTACTTTTGATTCCTGTTCATTTTGTTCTATTGTTAATAAATCACAGGCAAAATGTGTCTGGTTCAGTAGATTTTTGCAGCCTACAGTTTTGCAAAACTTGAATTGAGGCTCCAAAACTTGCTAGCTTCTTAAAGCAAATGTACCAAGGGAGAACAATAAAGTGGTAGTAAAAGTTAAGTCATCCTTAAATGTTATGCTATCAGTATCAAGAAGAGAAACAAAAAGACAATTCACAAACACATGTGCATACATTTATGCAAGTACTGGATGTCAGTATAAAGAGATTTCTTTCAGAAAGTGATGTGTGTTGCTTGTATTGGTTAATGAATAAAAGAAGGAGGGAGAAGATGAGCAAGGAAGTCAGGACCAAGAGGGGTGCACCCACCCACGGAAACAGTGGGGCTGATCTATTGGGAGCTCACCAAGGCCAGCTGGATTGTGACTGGAAAAGCAGGGGATAAACCCGGACTCTCTG
>NC_022010.1:59367613-59368153 GCF_000317375.1 Microtus ochrogaster
CCTTGGCCTGATAGGGCAGAACTTAGGTAGGTGGAAAAGACAGAACTGAATTCTGAGAGGAAGAAAATAGAGTGAGAGAGAGACCATGGGTTCATCAGAGACAGACACTGGGAATTTTACTCAATATGGAGATGGGTTAAACTAATATGTAAGAGTTAGCCAATAAGAAGTGAGAGCTCCCCTCTTTCCTTTCTGCCACCGCCATGCCATCCAGACTGAGGAAGACCCGGAAACTCCGGGGCCACGTGAGCCACGGCCATGGCCGAATCGATAAACACCACAAGCATCCGGGAGGACGCGGGAACGCTGGAGGCATGCATCATCACAGGATTACTTCGGGAAAGTTGGGATGAGGCATTACCACTTAAAGAGGAACCAGAGCTTCTGCCCGACTGTCAACCTGGATAAACTGTGGACCCTGGTCAGTGAGCAGACCCGGGTCAATGCTGCCAAGAACAAGACTGGAGTTGCTCCCATCATTGATGTCGTGCGATCGGGCTACTACAAAGTTCTGGGGAAGGGAAAGCTCCCTAAGCAGCC
>NC_022010.1:59368253-59368744 GCF_000317375.1 Microtus ochrogaster
AAAAAAAAAAAAAGGAAATTGCCTTGGCCTGATAGGGCAGAACTTAGGTAGGTGGAAAAGACAGAACTGAATTCTGGGAGGAAGAAAATAGAATGAGAGAGAGACCACGGGTCCATCAGAGACAGACACTGGGAATTTTACTCAATATGGCACTGCCACATGGTGATATACAGATTAATGGAGATGGGTTAAACTAATATGTAAGAGTTAGCCAATAAGAAGTGAGAGCTAGGGACTTGGGAAATGGCTCAGCAGTTAAGAGCACTGACTGCTCTTCCAGACGTCCTGAGTTCAATTCCCAGCAACCACATGGTGGCTTACAACCATCTGTGTTGAGATCTGCTGCCCTCTTCTGGCCTGCAGGCATATATGCATGCAGAACACTGTATACACAATAAATACATATTTTTTTTTAAAGAAAGAAGTTAGAGCTAATAGGCCAAGTAATATTTTAATTAATACAATTTCTGTGTGATTATTTTGGGGCTAAG
>NC_022010.1:59372243-59389276 GCF_000317375.1 Microtus ochrogaster
TGACTTGGAAAGACTGATTGGAGAGGTCATGCAGAAACTGCAGAGCTTTTGGAACTTGGGTTTGATGGCAATATTTGTTGGGCACAGAATAAAGTGTTTGGGGCCAGTGGGCTGCTTTGAAAAACTCAGAGTGCTCATAGGAAAGCTAGTGGCCAGTCCAACTACAGCATCTCTGTGCCTGAGAGAGAACTGATTCTGCAGCAGCCCCACCCCCACCACCATTGTGAAATTACAGCCCTGGAGTAAGTAAGGAAAAATTGTCTGTCTATTTTGAATGTATGAATGTGTCCACAGTCTGTTTCTGATTGGTCTTGAATGTGTGAATCTACTGCGTTCTGTGTTTCTTGGTTATAGCTCAGCTGTTACTATTGTAGCCAGACTCCTCAGGATTCACTTCTGGGTATCCTAGCCATTAGATCTAATGTAATAGGTATAATGGTTGTTCTGTCTCTTTAAGAGACAAGCCACACCAACTCCCTCCCTGCTTGCAGCCTTAGGCTCTCTCTTCTGTCTCCCTCTTAAAGAGACAGCTTCTGTCTCTTTCCTCTCTCTTTCTCTCCTCTTCTCCCCTTTTCCCTTCCCCTCCATAACCCACCTAACAAATATCCAACCTCACTCTGCATGGTGTGCCTATCCTTCTGTCTCTCACCCACCACCACCACATAGCTCACCACCGGGGACCTGCCACCTTCGGAGACCTGCTGCATGGTCTCATGTACAATCCCTGCCTAGGACTGGCTGTTCTTGGGAGTTTCTGCCCACTACCTGTCACTACTTGGATTCCTGCAGCAATTTTTAATAATCCATTACAATGGGGATTCAAATGTCATTTAGATATGGATAATATTAAACTTGTTTTATGCAGTTCTACTTTGTTAAATGTCTGGATCTGCAACTGGGTTATGACTTGGCCCTTTTCATGCATTTAAAGCTTCTATGTAACAAGACAGCTGAAGGGATTATTAAGTTTATTGGATGTGGTTAAAAATCTTTAATATCTGTAACAAAAATTAGCTTAAAGCTTATAACATGAGGTTGGTAATTAAGAATCTATGTACAAGTAATCTTAAAGAAACCATGTGAAATGATTCCATTCTGTTATATAAGCAACATGCAAAAAAAAAGTCTAATGTCAATGTAAATTTGGCTTCAGAGCTTGGCCTGCACAGGGTTTAAATAAATTAAATTAGCTATCATTTATACAGTAAGATATCCTCATTCAAAGGGAAAGACATAGCTACTTATAAATATGACTCTAGCTTGTATCAAGTTGACAAACATTCCAACCCGGGAATTGACCCATATCAACTTAATATACAAACACATCATTATTCACATCTAACTCTTCATTCATGGTTTATCCCAAAGGTCTCATATTGATATTAATATCATGATATAAAACATAAATAACTCATGGGTTCTTAGCTCATGCAAGGGAAGCTGTTCAGTCTTGAACTTAACTTACCATGGAAGAAAATGCTCATTCCATACTTGTATTCTGGTTCTTAATTCCCCCTCCATCCCATGTGTGTGCGTGTATACAAGCATATGTTGGTAGGCTGGAAGTCAATCTGTAGCATTGTCCTCAGGTTCTGTCCACTTTGTTCTATCACTATGCCCCAATTTTGTTACTACAGTTACCCTGACTAGACAGTAAGTTAAAGAAATCTGCCTGTCTGTACTTCTTCAACACTTGGATGACTAGTATACACTGACATGTCTGGCTAGTTTATGTGAGTTTTAGATATAAAAGTGGGTTCTTCATGGCTTTTAGCTTTGAGAATCCTATTGTTATAATTAACAATATGGGAAGAGAGATTTTTTGTAATTGTAGTCAATTTAATTTTAATTTTAATTAATAATATTTTTAATCTTTTTAGTTGTCAATAATCACAATTAAAATTATTTTGGCAGTCTAAAGTTGAAATGTGTATTATACCCTCCTGTAAAGGTTCAAAATTAGAAGCTCCATACCTTATGGAACACTTAATGCTCAATTACTTCTTTGCTTTTTTAACATTATCATCAACATTTTAAATTATTTTTTGCTTTGTAAATCTGTAAATTTTTTATGCCCATATAAGATGCATTATCATAATTCTCAGTGATAGGTGATGACTGTGGTGTTATTTTGCCATACATGAGGCATATGATTGGGGAAGAAGTCACCTTAAAGCCATCACAGGCACTTGAATTGGAAGGAGTATATCTGAAAAGATAGAGCATAGATATTTTAGATTTCCCTCATCTGCCCACACTTTACAATCTTCCAAATCTCACTGTTGCAGATTGTTGGATCCCATAAAACCATGCTATTCCACTCCTCTGCACTTCATGCCATCCATATACTTATACATTTTATTAAAATGGGGGAGTGTCATTGTTCCCATTCTTTTCATGTCTTACTTGACCACCCATCTCAGATACAGTGAAATGAAATCATTGAGAGAGTAAAACTGTTTTCTGGCAACACACACCAACAGCTAGGTATAATAACATTAAAGACAGAAACACATGTGAATGCAAATCTGTTTTTATTTCTTAAGAAGCAGGATTATTGTGTAATATGAATTCATCGCAGGGGCAAGGAATCAGATTTCATGGGTGAGATCACAGTTTTTTATAATCATCATTTCAAAACTAGATTCTCAGCCTCCTCATTCTCAGGCCAGTTGGCAGCAGCGGGCTACGGTCCAGTCTATGACTGGACACAGGCAGTGGCAAACATTTTCATTCTGTACATTCCAAGATCCACAAGCGAAGCCACAAGAACAAGCAGTAGCAACCATCCCTGCATGGTTGAATGAGAAAAAGACATCAGAGACCCAGGACCATAAGAGATGGAAAGTCCCTCACTGTTCTCCCTAGAAAGCTCATGTGTTTATGTTTTGTGGGCCATAAAGTTAAATAAAATAGATTATTTAAAAGACTTGGAGTTTCACTGTCCTTCAATTAATGGTAAATTCAAATCTGTGTTGACTACTCTTCTGCCACTATAAGTGAATTGAGTGGGAAAGAAAGAGGGCCATTTCATGAATTCACAATTGAAGTCTGGGTAGATTGTGGTCATGAAGAAAGAAGTGACAGGAAGAACAAACCCAGAGTCCTTCAGTAGCATTCCTACAGTAACTGAAAAGCAGGAGGGGATACCTAGGCACCTGAGACTATGGCTCAGCTTCATGGCAGTACAAACCTGAGTTAGGAGAAGGTGGTATTAGGGAATTGATGGGGGTGGACACAGGGACACATTATTCATAAACTCTTTTTTAAGAGTTACTCACCAGCAGGACAGGAGGCTAGGGTGCCCATAGCTTTAACACTAGTGCAGGAGAGAGTCTGAGTCACAGTGGAGGGACAGCCATCTGAGTAAGAGGAAAAAAGTGATATTGCCCATGATCTTTTTTTTTCTCACCATTTCATTTTAAGTCTTCTATCTTGATCGTATAACTGTGTTTATAATTAGTCCTTCACTAACTTTTAAGATTTAGTTTCTTCATTTGTGAAGAGGAAGTAGTAAAAAGTAGAGTAGTACCTCATGAAGTGGCTGTGAAAATTAAATGAACTAACTTAAAGATTAATATTATGCCTATTTCATTATGTATTCATAAATCACAGGACCTAATATCCTTTTCTTCATCCTCATCAAAAACCCTGAATGCTTACTTAAGAGATCCAAAGGGTAGAGTACTAAGAAAAGCCCTGACTAGGAAGGCAGGGAAGAAGTGGACTGAACAGAAGTTGAGATCTTAGAGCGGGATACAAAGGATTTTAGGTTTTATGAAGAGTCAGCATGAACAAGGAGTAGCCTATGGTTTCTACTACTCATCCCTTACCTCCACAGTGGAGAAGTTTCTTGACTTTTTTCTCCAGGAGCGAGTCTAAGGTCTCCGCAGTATTCACTGGCACCATCAGCTGCAGAAGGGAGATGCAGACGAGAAGGTAACAAGTTGCAGTCTTCATCCTGTTGAAAGTCAGCGTCCTTGGGCTGGAAGAAAAAGGCAAAGAAGATGAGATCTCTGAGCTCTGGAATGGCTGTGGGGGAAAGGAAATATTCCAGAGAGAGTAGGGAGGGAGAGACAGAAGTCACCAGGCTGTAACTGTGTTTGCTGTTTAGAGAAGCAGAGAGAGTTTCCACAGAGCTGACTGACTCACCAGAAGCTCAGGAGTGGTTCCAGGCCTGACCAATTGAGACTCTTTAATAAGCAGTGGGGTTGCTGATCTGGGCTCCCTTAATAAATACAAGCACATCCCAGTGACATGAATGCTAAAAGTACAACTAGAAAGCCCAGATGTCTTGTAGAACAATTTTATGTGAATGAAGACACTTGATTAAGTAGAATAGGTGAGGTCCGTGAGACCGAGGAAGCAGACGTTTACTACCCTGGAAAATATGAATCTTTCAAGATTTATAGCTCCCCAGTGTTATGGAAGATACAATCAACTGTTGATTGATCAGCTGGACTGCCAGGTGGAGACTCTTTGCCCCATGGAGGTTCCTGGAAAACCTTGCAGAGAGCTCTATAGATGCAGCATCAGCGAGACGCGGCACATTCTGGTGTGAATTTTACAGTGATAGGATTGCATTCAAGTTATTCCAACTCCTGAAATAAACACACACACATACATACACATGAGAGAGAGAGAGAGAGAGAGAGAGAGAGAGAGAGAGAGAGAGAGAGAGAGAGAGAGGAGTGTTCTGTATCCTAAAAAGAAAAAGTCTCATACAACACACTTGATACCAGAATAGGGACAAGAGAAGACAAAAGCTGTTAGGGTAGAGATGCTGAATGTCTCTACAAATGGTGCTGAGACCTTTTCCCACATGGTGTAAGCATACCTCTGGCTACTTCTGCAGTAGTAAGGGGCTTTGCTTTGGTTGATAAAAAATGCAGTCGGGGCTAAGTTATCTACCCAGTGGGGAAGTCTGGGTAAAATGTCTGTGGAAGAGATTTCAATGAAGCAGTCATCCTCTAAGTGTTCTAGAGTAAAATACCTGATCAATAAGTGGGCTCAGCTGAAGAAATTTGGAGGTTCTTTGAGATAGGCTAAAGATCTAGAGCAAATTTTATTGTCTTCGAGAGCACCAATTAAAAAAAAAAGAGTATAGATAAGCTCTAGTGAGGTTGTCAAACCACTGCTAAGTGTAATTAAAAAGTGCATTTACTATAAAGATGATGAGTCAGTGGGAATTTGCTTGTTTAAGGGATAAATTACAAGAGGAAGGAATATATGCCTATTATGTTTGGCTTTACCCTCTGGTTTGGGGGTAAATTTGATAAAAGAGAGTATGACATGGAGAATCAGGCTTGGCCCCTTCTTAGAGAGAACAAGATGGGAAAGAAAGAGAGAACAGGGGAGTTTTGTACTAAAGATTTCTTCCTTGAATTCAAATACTTGTAATCCATAGGAAGTATCAGGTAGTAAAGAAAAGAAAATGATAAATAAATAAACAAAAAAACAATCTAAGGAATACAGATGTGATGCTCAATGCCTAGTATACCAGGCAAAATAGGACTATGTTAACTGGGGAGTTAGAAAAAACAAACTCAAAAAACTTGATTCATCAGAACCTACAAGACTGTTATAGGGCATTAGTGGCATTGTATATGTCCCTTGGTGGCATGGGATCCATGAGACATTGGTTGTTGCAGACCTACCTACATGATTCTAGACCAGCACACAAACTGAGTTTATAAACATGTTAAAGCACTCAGGAAGAGATGAGGAAAGGAAAAAGCAAGTCACTTTCACACTAATAAAAAGCAAATGTCATAAGTCCCTGGGGGGGGGGGGCAATGATAAAAGGCCAAATACTGTGCTTGTGGCTTTTGAAAGGCTTAAAAGGAGTGAAAGTGGGATGGGTACAAGTGGTTCCCACCACACCCCATGCAGGGGAAGGCAATGTCATTGGTTGGAAACCACCAAGTTGCTCTCTGAAGGGGTGATCATAGTGGCCTGCAATTGAAGGCTATATATGGTAACTGGAGGCCTCTTGGCAATTATGGATTCGTGAGTTTTCTATATCAGGCACAAGTTACTTAGACTTGGGTGAGTATAGAATCCAAAATTAAATTAATGAACGGCAGTACTTCAATGCACTAGGAACAACAGGTGGGTGGTTCTGAGGATAAAACAGACCAAGCAAAAGAATTGAGCTGGTCCTCAGGATGAGCAATATTTCCCCTAAAGAATCCTGTACAAAAAGGAGTGCTGGGGATAGAATTTTTAAGCTAATCAGGAACTCTAATTGATTCCAGGCATGCCTGAGGGACAGATGGTGGAAATGACTAGAGATATAGGTCAGATCAATAGTCTACCAGATCCTAGGTGTGGTACAATCGGGCATGTGGAATGCCGTTCCCACCTGTTGCTGGGCTAAACTAACTGAAATATCCCCACCAAAGCTTTGGGGATGGGGAAATTCTTGCATGTCTCATTGAGTTTCCTCAGCATAAGGAAGCCAGCAGTGAGACCTTTTCAGGCTGTATTAGATCTTGCTAATGCATGGGGTTTTTTGTTTGTTTTTTAGCATTTCCTTAACTACTGTACATCAGGAACAATTTTCACATACCTGGGGATGGTCAACAGTGGAAATCATAGCCCCAATGTTACCTCACAATCACATTCTTTGCTCTGGGGTGGTGTCCTGGGTCTTTAATGTGTCTTGGTGACAACCCTCTATTTAAAACAAATAGATAGCATGATGCTAATCTCTTAGTGTTTTTAGTTTAGATAAAGATCTAAAACTGTTAATGTACCCATAAAAATACAATGATAGAAAATCAATCCACACAATGTATAGAATTCTTGGGAGTACTATGGTCCAGTAAGATAAATACGATACCTGAAAAAGTTGTTTTTTAAAAAAATTCTGTAGTATCCTGTGTGCCTATAAATATAAAAGAGTCACGGGTATACTGTAACACAGGATATTGGAAGATTTACATTGAGTTCAAGTAGCCGTCCTTTGTATCATTTGGCATACAGAGGGATGTGATATGGAACTGGTCTGAAAAGAATCAAGAAACTTTTGAACAAACCAAGAATCTCATGAGGAATGATAAAGAGCTGTGTATCCTTTTACCCCAGTGGGAATGACAGTAGTTTATGGGACACACACTTAAGTTTATTTGTCACTTAAGGAAGTGGCAGACACACTGTGTACGCCCTATGCCTTCCACAAATAAATCACTGATACAGAAGAAATATAAATATTTTCATTCAATTGAATAACAAGTAAGTTCGTTATCCAGCTAAGTTTCTTGTATAGATATTTACAAAAAATGGCTGGTGTTATCATTACATAAATAGTGGTATACAGAAATTGACTGAGACAACCAAAAATAGTACTTCCAACTGCATTACAACCCCAATATAAATGGCTTAATTTTAAAATAGTATGGGTTATTAAAGCAATAGCTAAAGAACTTGACTAAAGAAGGTGTTCTATATTGGGTAAAAAGGACACTTCCGTATATTATTAAATAAGAATCCAGAGGTGGGAAAATAGCCTTTGCATTGTTGGTCAGAGAGGCCTCTGAGCCCCCATCACCACAGAGAGTATTGCCGTTGCTATAAATTTCAATGAAGAACAAGGTGGTAAGAACCTTTGCTGAAGAATCCATAAGCTTTGGTTGTAAGGTAAAGTGAAATAAAGCTTGTGATGAGATGGGAGCTCTCTCCTTCCTGCTAGTGTGTGAAGTTGTTACACAGGATGCTGGGAAAACATTGTCATGGATAGTTCTATTAGGCTATGGATCCTGCTTGCTAGAGAATGCCAGGCAGATTGTTGCCTGAGAAATAGTGGCACCTCTAAGGTGAGTTCAACTAATACCACGGGGGACGGCTCTTATCGTTTACGTCTTTCACTGTAAGCTATGAAAAACCTGCAGCTAGAAATATTATAGGTCCCAATATTCTTTTGTCAAATGGATATAGTATACCACTCAAACTGTCTTTTAAATATTGTGTGTTGAGAAGAAAATTCCTTTTTTGATGGATGCTATATTGCACAAACTTCTGCCTCCTCCTGAAGCTCCTGAGAAGAAGATTGTTGCTGTGCCTTGGTGACCCAGTAGTTAAACATAGACATTGGCCATAATACATGAGAAAATGCAACTTATGTATAAGGGCATAGTTATTAAATGTGTGAAATGTAATATACATGAAAGAAAGAGAAATTGTAAAACATAATTTTTGTGTTCTTCCTCCTCTCACTCTAAATATGACAAAGAACAATAAGTAACAACCATGCAACAGCCTCAACATTATGACTGACTGGAAGTTTCAAACAGCTTAACACATCCACTTTGAATTAATGGTCACCTAAATATTCTGGACATGGGAAGAGTGTCCTTATCCGAATGTAACACCAATGGCCTCTAATCTGTCCTCCCCTCAACAGTCCAGTCTTCTGCTTTCATACCTATCCTGACATCATGGCATTCCACACTCCCATGAGAATGGGCATTAACTTCTGCTTGCAATATCCTAAGGGCATCTCTGTGTTTCAAATTTAGGCTGGCACCAGTATCAGAGCATTAGAGCCTAAAAAGTCCTAGAAACTGATATAATTTGATGTCATCATTCAAAAGATAACTAACCCAAGACTGTGGTGAACATTGTGCTTACTTAAGATCATAGGTGAGCCTCTTGTAGAATGGGAGCTGGTAAAAGAACCAAGGTCTCTACAGTATACTGAATTCTACTTAGTATGAAGTTGTCTAAATAAAATACAAAGTTAAATGAAATACAAAAATTTGGAATAAGACATAGTATTTTCCAAGTATATGTGTATCATATAATTGCTCTGTTTGAGACTGGAGATTGACCATAAAAGAATAAAGCTATATAAATTATGCTGTAATTTTAGAATAAGGTCATAAAAATTATGCTGTAGTTTTAAATAACAATATAATATATGTTAAAATTATTTTTCTTTCCTTGATGCAGGACTGGTTGATAGCACAGAGGCTATTCAAACTCAGCTTAAAGGGTTGTATTCTCCTTAACAAAGTTGTTTCAAAAGCAGATGTGTAGTACTGGATGTTGAGTTGCCTCTCTCCTGCTAAGTATTGATATTTATTATAAAACCAAACAGAAGTATGCAAGATTTGTGAAAGAATTTCAACAACTTCTAGTTCAATATTCAAGTTGTGTAGAACATCTCCTCCAACAATACTCGCCGTGTGTTTTGTGATCATTGTCATAGTCCTCTGCGATTTCCATTATTATTCTATCTTTTCCATGCCACTTTCAGGAACGGAGCTTTGATCTGGGCACAAGACTGTAGTGTGACTTACCAACGAGAATGGTGATCATCTACTTTCACTTGCACAAACCTGGGTGTTGTGCCATAGATCAGTATCTAGGAGATAGTGCTGCTCTGAAGGCATCTGCTCTTGCCTTATGTACTTCCTCTCTGGAGTATGAAAGTTCAAAGGTAGAATTAAGGAACAATTTAAAACACTGGTTCATACTAAAATGAAACTAACTGATGCCAGCTGTGACATCTGGGATGCAACCTCAGCATTTCCTGTTGACATCAGGAATGGCACAAGTTGTTGTTCCTTCTCTGGGCTCTCATCCTCTTTGCTCTTTTCAAAGCTTTCTATCAAAACGATATTATATAGAATATAAAGAAGCCAGATCATTTGTGAGGTTGTCACTGTGTGTTGGCATGGACCCTTAGCTCTTTGTGAAGTGTGGCCTAGAAGTCCAGTGCTAGAACAGAAAGAAAGGGCAATCTGTTGTTCAAGAAAGATAAATCCAGAAAGATGGCTAAAATGCTAGCTTTGGGACCATATTTATTTATTTGTTTATTTTAGTTCAGTTTAAGTGCCAAGTGTGTCACTTGAACAAGTTGTCAGAACCTAAGATGTCAAGAACTATGTAGATTCTGGGACAAAGTAAGCATAAAAGCAATGCTAGGAACTGAGTAGGAAAGTCCAACAATTTAAAATTTGTGGACTGTGGCTTCAGAGCCAGGCATGCATTGTATTTAAGAAAGTTAACTTGTCATTTAAGCATCAAGTATCAAAGGAAGAGCCACACAGTTCCTCCTAAAGCACCTATGGAGTTCTAAGTCCAGGCAAAGGAAGTTGTTCTCTCTGGAATTTCTTACTAAACCTTGACTTACCCTAGAGGAAACTGCTTATTTCAGATTTGTGTTCTGGCAATTAGTCTCCATTTTTCTGTGTCTTGGGGTAGTGGCAAACAGAGTATGTGGTGTAAATATGTGAGCATGTGTAGAGGCCACAGGTCAGTATTAGGTGTTGCCTTTAGGATCTGTCCATTCTGTGTTTTGAGCTTTCTCCTTTGGACTGAAGTTTGCTAATTTGGTTAGGATATTGGCTAGTAAGCCCTGGGTATCCAGCTATCTCTGCCTCGCCAACACTGGCACTGCAATAACACACCGTCATATGGCTCTTTAGATAGATTTTTGGATATCAAACTCATGTCCTCATGTTTTGCTACAAGTATTTTATGGGCCAGTCTCTGTTTTCCATTTTCCCAAAAAGAGTAAAAAACACCACTGTTTCTGCCCTTTATTCCAAAGAGGTTCTTTATCAAAATCAAGAAGTGACTGGAAAATAGACAAGCCCCAAATTTTTTCAGATTCAGCTTCAATCCCTGCTTTGGCAAGTCCTGCCTCCAAATGTCTGCTCTCTGGCAATGAGTAACATGGCAAGAAGTAACATTTGAACGCCCATCTGTCATCTCAACATTACTACTTGAGAAAACTCAAACGTGTGGACCAAACAATTTTTTTTGTTTCACTGACTCCTTTTTAACATCCCTTTAACTTCCATGATCACTCTTTTATTTTCATGTCCATTAATATTCTCTTTATATTCACTAATCAAAGTAAATATTCAGTTGTTACCAGGGAACCAGGCATAATATTATGAAACCAAAGCCTCTGCTCCCATGAAAATTATAGCACAGTAGAAGGAGAAAAAACTAAGCATGACAACAATTTGTAGGAATAACTGTGATTTGCCATTCATTTAAAGTTAGAGTGAAAAGTAGAAAAGAGTCTTTCCTGGGGAAGGCACCATGTTGAGACTTGAAGATTGATAGAGCAACCTGGAGCAAAGACCCAGAACAGGATGTCACCCCTCTGGTGAGAACTTCCCAATAGAAGTGGTCATACTATATCTTTGGGAAAATAGCCCAGATACAGCACAACTGTTCAGCGTACTATTGTAAAGGCCTATGGTTTCACATGCCAAGTCACAGGGATCATAAACAAGCAAACAAGAAAATTTCTGCAACACTCAGAGCATTCCAGGATCTTTCCGAGATTTCAGTCAAGAACAAAGACAGAGAAAGGAGCACATCGAGAAATGAAGATGCCAAGATTCGTGGAGATAGGACAACATCGCCAATGATCTTATTTACTCTAAAATGCCCACTCATTCCTAGATTCAGAGAGTATTGCTAAATTAAAGATACATACTCAGAATACATTATCAAGAACTTATGTAAAGCAACTACGAGACAGGAACAAGAAAACTTTTGGAAAGGTTGAAGGCGCAATCAATAATCTTGATGAAAAATGCTGGACATGTAGAACAAGGTAGTGAAAATGTGAAGGACTGGAGAGAGGAACACAAATGTGAAAATTGCTTATGGTTTCAGTGTTAGCATATGCATAATGAACAAACATTCTAGCACATTTTATAACCATTAGTGAAATAGCTGTGGGTCCTCTGAGCTACAGTTGGCATATGCAAGAATTTCAGTATGAGCCACTGTTGGAAAGAAACAGGGAGAAAGCAATGATATACACTTCTGGTTTGTGTGTCAGTGTAGGAAGAAGCAAGAAAATGTGAGTGACTCTGAGGTGCCATGCAATAGAGCCATTGAATGGTCCTTGTGCCACAGCTGTCAATCACAGTGTCCCTGTATTCCTGGAATTTGACCATTCAGTATTTCTGTCACAGTCACTCTGATGAAGTGTGTGATAAACTTAAGAACAGAAGTTGAAGTTTCAGTTTTCTTGCATTCTCAAGGCCCCTGTGCCTTTAAAGACATTCATTTTAGCTATTCAAGCTACAGATCATTCCAGAGGCTCTCCTGCAATGAATGAAGGGTCTCCTGTAACTTGTTGTACCTAAGGGTATTGGTGGAGGAGGCTGCTTATTGGTTCCCAGCCACTCAGTCCCGAAATAATCACACAGAAACTATATTATTTAAATCAGTGCTTGGCCCATGAGTTCTCCCTTCTTATTGGCTAACTCTTATATATTAATTTAACTCTGGGCATCACCATGAGGTTGTGGCCCACCAGCAAAGTTTCAGCATGTCAGTCTCCAGCAGTGGCTCCATGGCTTCTCCCTAAGTGCTCCTCCTTTCTCCCAGCATTCAGTTTAGTTTTTCCTGCCTTGAAAAATTTTGCCTTGCTATAGGTCTAAAGCAGTTCCCTTATTAATCAATGGTAATCACAGCATACAGAGGGAAATCCCATATCAAGGTATCTCGAAGATTTAGTGAAATAGATTTAGTTCATTCTTTCTCATATTGTATCTCTCAGATTTCTATGTGTCTGATATTTCTACACCTTGTTTTCCCTTTTATGAATCTTCTCACTGCCAGAGAAACAAATTCATAAAATTCCCCTTTATATGAAAATAGAAAATATTTTCTTACTTTCTGTTCACTGACATTCTTGTATCTTTTTAGTTATATTTTTTGGACAAGTTATTTTTCTTGCCTCAATAAGCAATCTCAGATTCCTTGTCTTAATCTCTACAATGCTTTTGAGTGCACCTCAAAGGACAGCATCCTTTCCTCCTGTCCTAGCTGTGAAGAAAAAGGCTACTTAACCATCTCAAGATGCCAATTTCCTCATCTTGAGAAGGGCCAAATAACACTTCAAGAGCAATGGAGAGGATGAAGTAGGCTGTGTGTTTAAATGACAGTGATACTGTCCATCAATATTATTATATTTCTATGAGAACCTTATTGTTATGTCATTATCCTCTTCCATATGCCAATAAGCCTGCAAGGTATTGGCCAATGGGCTTCTGAGGCTAAATTGGCACATATTAAATATAAAGAAACATAGTTTTGTCCTATCAAAGTAGTAAGTTTCTTTGGAAGATAGTCTCAAAATGTTCTCTTTTTATTATGTTTCTAAGCCTGAAACAGGTAATAAGTCACACCCAAACTCAGAAACAAAAGTAATTTCATAATCAAACATATTTGGTCATTCCAGAAAATATTGTCAGCAATGCAATAACATTTTACATTTATCTAGTATAATCAGGAGGAACTGTGCCTTTAACTTGGTTCTTTCCTTTATGGTTGTATATTGCTTGCTTTGGAATTTAAAAAAAACCAATCTTTCCTTGGAATGTTGAAAATAGCTACAAGATGCTTACTATTTCAGCTTATCTTGTTCTGCTTTTAGTGACCTTTGTGACTCATGGCCTGGGGCCTCTTTCTTTGGAACCAGTCTTTCCTCAGTCAGTTGCCTCCTAGTCCACTTCTCTCAGGCTTTCAGTACATACCCCAACATTCACCCTGTATATGTATGACCTGCTGGAGTACATAACTGGTCCTGTGGAACCATAGCCATAGGATCTCCATGACTCGGGGTAAGAACAGGGTATGTGGGAGGAGTTTGTTTCAGTGATGGCCCAGTATCAATGGTGTACTGGAAGCCAGAGGTCTTCAACTGGGTACACAATGAGCATTGCAAGTAAAGCTGTTTGAACAGAAGAATCTACTGTGTGACACACTACAGCTCCCAATGCCCCTAAGGCAAATTAAGAGGTGAAGGGAAGGTGGAAAAGACAGACGAGTGAAGTGATATTGTTGGTTGTGACTTTTTGTTTCTGTTTTTTTGTTTTTAATGTTTTTATTTTTTTTATTTCTATTTAAATTTTCCTGGGAGGAGGATGCTACAAGGGTGAAGGGCAGATACTGAGGGACTGGAAAATGAGTGTGGTTTGGGACCATGATGTGAAATTTTCATAGAATCAATAAAAACCATGTAAATAAATAAATAAAACAAAATTATGGACAAGGCAGGTTGGAAAGTATGTCTGTTTATTCAAGATTAGTGTCATCAAAGGGAAATTAGGAACTCTTCACTCAGACAACAGGAAAAGTCCCCAAAAGACAAGATCTTACCCATTGATGGCTCCATCTTGTAAAAATAAAAATTCATTTAAAAGGAGAGAACCTAAACTGTGAGTGTCATTAAAGGGATTCCCTGCTCAAAAGCAACATCTAGGGTAATATTTTCTCATAGACAGCACACAGAAGCTGATGTGACTGCAGTCAAGGTGGACCAACCTCCATCGACATGTGGTAGCCAAATTTGGCAGTATGGTCCATGTGGTGCTGGTTTTGCAGGCATGAAAGATGCAAAACTGAGAAGGTCTCATGTCATAGTTCCAGAGACAAACTGAGGCCAGGATTAGACTTTACCATTGACACAAATATTATGGAGGAAGATTTTTATTATTAAATTAATGAAAGTAGGAAAATCGATTCTAAGAGTTGGTGGAGCCATTTCATAAGCCTGGGGTTTGGACAGAATAAAAAGGGAAAACAATACCCAAAGGGGAATGGGGTGAACAAGCATGTAGAATGACTCCCCTTGGCAAGGAACCATAGCTAAGGCAACTATTGCTTATCAAGGACACACTAAAGTTTAGTGTGGTGTTGTGTTATACCCCACTAACAAGACACAGAAGCATTTTGATGTGTGTGTACTTATACTTATATTAAGGGTATGCACGTCTACAATCCCACAGGAAGATAGCATCCTTCCCACCCAAAACCTCTCCTGAGCTTTCTGGTGAGTGAATACACTCTTTAGGAACCCTTTCTGCTACTCCAAAAAGCAGTGTGGCGGTTTCTCAAGAAATTCAGGATCAACCTACCCCTGGACCCAGCAATACCACTCTTGGGAATATACCCAAGAGATGCCCAATCATACAACAAAAGCATATGCTCAACTATGCTCATAGCAGCATTATTTGTAATAGCCAGAACCTGGAAACAACCTAGATGCCCTTCAATGGAAGAATGGATGAAGAAAGTATGGAATATATACATATTAGAGTACTACTCAGCAGTAAAATACAATGACTTCTTGAATTTTGCATGCAAATGGACGGAAATAGAAAACACTATCCTGAGTGAGGTAAGCCAGTCCCAAAAAGAGGAACATGGGATGTTCTCACTCATACTTGGTTTCTAGCCATAAATAAAGGACATTGAGCCTATAATTCGTGATCCTAGAGAAGCTAAATAAGAAGGTGAACCCAAAGAAAAACATATAGGCATCCTCCTTAATAATAACGTTCATCAGGCTATGAAAGGAGACAGAGACAGAGACCCACATTGGAGCACCGGACAGAAATCTCAAGGTCCAAATCAGGAGCAGATGGAGAGAGAGCTTGAGCAAAGAACTCAGGACCGTGAAGGGTACACTCACACACTGAGACAATGGGGATGTTCTATCGGGAACTCACCAAGGCCAGCTGGCCTGGGTCTGACAAAGCCTGGGATAAAACTGGACTCGCTGAACATAGCAGACAATGAGGACTACTGAGAACTCAAGAACAATGGCAATGGGTTTTTGATCCTACTGCACGCACTGGCTTTGGGGGAGTCTAGGCAGTTTGGATGCTCACCTTGCTAGACCTGGATGGAGGTGGGTGGTCCTTGGACTTCCCACGGGGCAGGGAACCCTGATTGCTCTTTGGGCTGAGAGGGAGGGGGACTTGATTGGGGGAGGGGGAGGGAAATGGGAGGCGGTGGCGGGGAGGAGGCAGAAATCTTTAATAAATAAATACATAAATAAAAAGCTAAAAGAACTGTAATATGGATATTGATGCTCCTCCCTACTTACGCCCTTGACATTAAACACTGTCCTCGCCCTTCATGGCCACACCAGATTCACCTTCTTTCCAGTTCCATGAGGCTTTCTACAAGCATGAAGTCTATAATATGTTTCCTTCTCATCTTCATCTCTCTTCTCCATCTGATAATCACAGTGAACACTCAGTCCTCCAAAGACTCTTCCGTGAATAACATGATCCAGGAAGCTCTCAACTGTAGAGGTCATGACTGGGGTAAGGACAATTGGAGCTTAATCCATACTCATGCCACCTAAATCTTTACTTCATCTCTATCCATTCTAAGACCTCAGCCTCTGATTAGTCCACCGTAGTCCTACTTTACTGTTCAGGGATTCCTTTATTTTCCTATTCCTTCTTGATCTCTTGGTGAAAGTAATGATGAGAAATAAGGAGATTAGTTGCTGTAATGTATGAATACATTATGAATCAAGGATAATTCAAAGTCATTGGTTCATTCATTTAAATTTTCCAGCAAATTTATGAGCTAACAATAACTATTACTTTCACTTCTAAATTAAGAAATTAAATGTGGAGTCTGAAGAGATTACTAGGCAGCTAAGAGAACCTGGATTAATTCCTAGCATCCACCCACATGGTGACTCACAAGCATTTGTAGCTTCTGCCCCAGAGGGTATGACTGAGACATGCATTTGATGCACAGTCATACATGTGGGCAAAACACTCATGCACATAAAAAGGTTTTTTAAAAAGAAAATAAATCTTAAAATTTGGTGTTTAATCTGATTATGGGGAGAAACAACTCTAAGACAGACCAAGACTTTCAAGGAGGTTGTGAGAAAAAGAACATGAGTAACATCCTTTATTCTTTACTATACAGAATATCCTCTCCTGACAGGGCCTTAGAAGATTTTCTTCACTAGTGTCAGCAAATCAGGCAGGTGGGCTCCTGTCCTGCTGGTGAGTAACTCCACAAGAAGAATTTGTGAGCAAGATGTCCTGAATGTTCTTCCCCATAATTCTTCTTTTCCAATGCAACATATCCTTAGAGACATATTTTGAAATCAACACACCTTTAAGATATATATGTTGGCTCAATGTCCTTTGTTTATGATATAGGCATCCTCCTGAATATTAACCTTCATCAGGCGATGAAAGGAGACAGAGACAGAGACCCACATTGGAGCACCG
>NC_022010.1:59390201-59391964 GCF_000317375.1 Microtus ochrogaster
TAAGGAGGTTGAACATGAACTTAAGGGTCTTTCGGCCATTTGAACTTCTTCTGTTGAGAATTCTCTGTTCAGTTCAGTACCCCATTTTTTAATTGGGTTAATTAGAGTTTTAATGTCTAGTTTCTTGAGTTCTTTATATATTTTGGAGATCAGACATTTGTCTGATGTGGGGTTGGTGAAGATCATCTCCCATTCAGTAGGTTGCCTTTTTGTCTTAATGACAGTGTCCTTTGCTTTACAGAAGCTTCTCAGAGGTCCCATTTATTCATTGTTGCTCTTATTGTCTGTGCTACTGGGGTTATACGTAGGAAGTGGTATCCTGTGCCCATGTGTTGCAGACTACTTCCCACTTTCTGTTCTATCAGGTTCAGCATGGTCAGATTAATATTCAGGCCTTTAACCCATTTGGACTTGAGTTATGTGCATGGTGACAGATATAGATCTATTTTCATTCTGCAGGTTGACATCCAGTTATGCCAGCACCATTTGTTGAAGATGCTCTCTTTCTTCCATTGTATACTTTTAGCTCCTTTGTCCAAAATCAGGTGTTCATAGGTTTGTGGGTTAATATCTGGGTCTTCAATTCTATTCCATTGGTCAACATCTCTGTTTATATGCCAATACTAGGCTGTTTTCATTACTGTAGCTCTGTAATAGAGTTTGAAGTCAGGGATGGTAATGCCTCCAGATGTTCCTTTATTGTATAGCATTTTTTTTTGGCTATCCTGGTTTTTTTCCATAGAAAGTTGATTATTGTTCTCTCAAGGTCTGTGAAGAATTTTGCTGGGATTTTAATGGGGATTGCATTGAATCTATAGATTGCTTTTGGTAGAATTGCCATTTTTACTATGCTGATCCTACCAATCCATGAGCATGGGAGATCCTTCCATTTTCTGGTATCCCCTCAATATCTTTCTTCAAAGACTTAAAGTTCTTGTCAAATAGATCTTCACTTCCTTGGTTTGAGTACCCCAAGATACTTTATGCTACTAGTGGCTATCATGAAATATGATGTTTCTCTGATTTTTCTCTCTGCTTCTTTTGTGTGTGTGTGTGTGTGTGTATAGAAGGGCTACTGAATTTTTTTGAATTGATCTTGTATCCAGTCACATTCCTAAAGGTGTTTATCAGCTGTAGGAGTTCTTTGGTAGAGTTTCTGGGGTTGCTTATTTACACTATCATATCATCTGCAAATAACGAAAGTTCAACTACTTCCTTTCCAATTCGAATCTCCTTGATCTCCTTATGTTGTCTTATTGATATTGCTACAACTTCAAGCACTATATTGAAGAGGTATGGAGAGAGTGGACAGCCTTGTTTTGTTCCTGATTTTAGTGGAATGGCTTTAACTTTCTCTCCATTTAATTTGATGTTAGCTGTCGGCTTGCTGTATATTGCTTTTATTATATATAGGAATGAACCTTGTATCCCTAATCTCTCTAAGATCTTTATCATTAAGGGGTGCTGAATTTTGTCAAATGCTTTTTCAACATCTAATGAAAGGATTATATGGATTTTTTTCTTCAGTTTATTTATATGAGGAATTACATTGATAGATTTTCGTATGTTAAGCCAACCCTGCATCTCTGGGATGAAGCCTACTTGATCATAATGGATATTTTTTTTTTGATGTGTTCTTGGATTCAGTTTGCCAGTATTTTATTGAGAATTTTTGCATCGATGTTCATGAGTGAGATTGGTATGTAATTCTCTTTCTTTGCATGCTTTTGGTATCAGGGTAACTGTAGCTTCATAAAACGAGT
>NC_022010.1:59392674-59393626 GCF_000317375.1 Microtus ochrogaster
TTTCTGGGGTTAGAATTGTTGTTGAATTCTAACTTTATTCAATGGTGATCTGATAGTCCATAGGTGGTTACTACAATATTTTTGTGTCTGTGGATGTTTGCTTTGTTACGAATTATGTGACCAATTTTGAAAAGGTTCCATGAGATGCGGAGAAGAAGGTATATTCTTTTCTGTTTGGGGTGGAATGTTTTATAGATGTCTGTTAAGTCAATTTGGTTCATAACATCTGTTAGTTCACTTATTTCTCTGTTAAGTTTCTGTATGTTTGAACTGTCCATTGGTGAGAGAGGAATATTGAAATCTCCTATTAGTGTGTGGGGTTTGATGTATGCTTTGATTTCTAGTAATGTTTCTTTTACATATGTGGGTGCTTTTATATTATGGGCATAGATATTCAGGATTGAGACTCCCTCATTATGAATTGCCCCTGTTATGAGTATAAAGTGTCCTTCTCCATCTCTTCTGATTGATTTTAGTTTGAAATCAATTTTGTTAGATATTAGTATAGCCATATCTGCTTGTTTCTTTGGTCCATTTGATTGGAAATCCTTTTCCCAAACCTTTACACTGAGGTAGTGTCTGTCTTTGAGTTTGAGGTGTGTTTCTTATAAACAGCAGAATGTTGGATCCTGTTTTTGTATCCAGTCTCTTAGCCTGTGCCTTTTTATAGGTGAATTGAGTCCATTGATACTAAATGATATTAATGACCAGTGGTTGTTAACTCCAATTTTTTTGGTGGTAGTGTTTGTGTGTTTCCCTTCTTTAAGTTATGCTGATGGAGAGTTGTCAGATGCCTGTGTTATTATGGGTGTTGTTGGCTTCCTTGGTTTGTGGTTTTCCTTCTAGTATTTCTAGTAAGGCTAGTTTTGTGGCTACATATTGTTTAAATCTGTTTTTTCCCCTGGAATGTCTTCTTTCCTCCATTGATGGTGAATGCAACCTTTGCTGGGTA
>NC_022010.1:59394135-59394770 GCF_000317375.1 Microtus ochrogaster
TTTATTGTTCGTTTACCTAGATTTTCCATATCCAGCCTTTCTTTGGTTTCTGTTTTCTTCATTACCTCCATTTCATTTTTGAAGTCTCGAACTGTTTCCATTACCTGTTTAATTGCTTTTTCTTGGTTTTCTTGGGTATCTTTGAGAGATTTTTTTCATTTCTTTTACCTTTTTTTTGTCTTCTCTTTTTCTTTAAAGCAGTTTTTCACATCCTGTTTAATGTCCTCTATTATTTTCATAATAGAGGAGTTCTGCCACAGCATTTGCATTTGCACTGTGACCCTTTGTCCCAGCTGAAGCAGCACAGGGATGCTGGGCACACAGTAGGCAGGTCTTGCAGTGGCTGTATCATGACCCCCTGTATCAGGTCAGAGTAGGGCAGGCACCCTTGGTGAGTTGTGCTGTTCATCAGCTGCTGGAAGCTCCCTGAGTTTTTGTTCTTTCTACCTGGAATCTGGGTTTTCTTCCTCTGTGTATATCTAACCTCTTGAGTAACTAATTTTCCCCCAGATTCTTAACAAGTATCAGGACAGATTTTACCAAAGGATGTATCTTGACATTGTTCTATTGATTCCAGTCACGACTTGCAAACATTGCCATCTGCTGGTTAACATGAAAATGGCAGGTCTCATTTT
>NC_022010.1:59396850-59398272 GCF_000317375.1 Microtus ochrogaster
TTTACTCCACCCACTTAAGGGTTGGCCTATCAAGGGGCCTAGGCAGTTTCTTTATTAATAAGAAATCACTCCCACATCACAGGATTTTAGTGACATACCTTTTAATATACTCTGACCAAGCATCAACTTCTAAAGCTCAAAGGGAGCCAAGAAGATAGATGAATGCCAATAGGACTCAATGATTTGAAGGAAATTGAGCACTCCATCTTTACTTATGGCTTGCACTCTACATTTTTTAAGGAAATGATGAGGACTTGGGCTTTAAATGTCAGGGCTACACCCCATGATTTCTACCAATTACCTTCAGCGGTGTTAAAGGATGGACCTTCTTTGATGTTTGGAGTTTCTTTAAGAGAAGGATCCAAACATGGAACAGCAAGGAAGAGCAAAAGGTGTGGAGGTTTCACGAGATCAAATTCTTGCAATAGGATTGTACATTGATCCACAGGTTCAAGCTCTTTATGAGGAAGAAGTATTGTTCCTATGCCACAAAGCAGCTTTGAATGCCTGAGATAGAATACCAGAACAAGGGAAAAAGTTAGAGTCATATACCAGGGTTAGGCAGGGACAGGGAGAACCCTATATTGACTTTTTCCAAAGATTAATTAAGGCTCTGGACATAGGGGTAACAGACCCAGAAGCTAGATGACTAATCTTGTATCAGTGGCTTCTGAGAATTCAATCTTAGAATATAAAAAGATAATTGGGCCTTTAAGGTCTAGATTCGCATGTATGGATGAACAGATCCAGCATACCATAAATTTTTAGACCTTTAACTACAATGATGAATCTTGGGTAGGAGAAGCAATGTCCAAAGTGATGAAGGAACATCAACCTGCAAAATGTTTTCATTGTGGTAAATTAGGACACCTGAAAAAGGATTGCAGGCAAGGAATTACTAGGAATAACACTTCATCTGGGAATGGTAGGAACAGGAAACCTCGGCCTTCAGATATATGTAGGAGATGTGGTAAAAGACGGCATCAGACCAATGAATGCTGATCAACAACAGACAGACAAGGCAATCTGATACCATCAGGAAACTCCTTGAGGGGTCTCTCGCAGGCTCCCAAGCCAAAAGTGGCCTAGTCCTTCCCAGTAACTGGGGAGGACATGTCACACCAGGAAAATTAAAAACTCTAGAACCTTCTTGCAAGACTATAAGGTTCTAAATGATGGCTCAAATTTGGAGGATAAGTCAGAAATTCAAATAGGAAATAAGAAGCGTATATTTTAGAAAACTTCTATAAATTATCAGAGACCAAAGCTGAGAGTACATATAAATGGAATTGTGATTGTTGGCTTGATGGACACAGGAGCTGATGTGAGTATCATCACTCTAGAATCTTGGCATCCAAATTGGCCTCTTCAAGAGGCAGATGTTCAATTACTAGCAATTAGAACCATCTCTAGTTAAACAAA
>NC_022010.1:59413227-59427743 GCF_000317375.1 Microtus ochrogaster
CCCTTCCATATGAAGTTGAGCACTGTTCTTTTGAGGTCTGTGAAGAATTTCTGCTGGGCATCACATTGAATCTGCAGATGGCTTTTGGTAAGATTGCCATTTTTACCACGTTAAATTTACTTACCCAAGAACATGGGAGATCTTTCCTTTTTTTTTTTTGTGTCCTCTTCAATTTCTTTCTTCAAAGATTTAAAGCTCTTGTCATACAGGTATTCCACTTGTTTGGTTAGAGTTACTCTGAGATATTTGATGATATTTGTGGCGATTGAGATGGGTAAAGTTTCTCTGATTTATCTCTCAGTCCATTTATCATCTGTGTACAGGAGAAATACTGATTTTTTTTGTTAATCTTGTATCCTGCTACATTACTGAAAGTGTTCATGAGTTGTAGAAGTTCCTTGGTAGAATTTTTGGGTCACTTATGTAAACTATCTTACCATCAGCAAATAGTGAAAGTTTGATTTCTTCTTAGCTGATTTGTAATCCCTTGATCTCCTTTTGTTATCTTAGTGCTCTAGCTAGAACCTCAAGAACTATATTGAATAGATATGGAGAGAGTGGACAACCTTGTCTTGTTCCTAATTTCAGTGGGATCACTGTGAGTTTCTCTCCAATTAGCTTGCTGCATATTGTCTTTATTATGTTTAGGTATATTTCTTGTATCCCTGCTCTCTCCAAGACCTTTATCATGAAGGGATGTTGTATTTTGTCGAAGGCTGTTTTTTTTAGCATCTAATAAGATGATCATGTAGTTTTTATCTCTCAGTTTGTTTATATGGTGGATTATATTGACAGATTTTCATATGTTGAACCATCTCTGCAACTCTGGGAAGAAGCTGAGCTGATCATGGTGAATGATTTTCCTGATGTGTTTTTTGATTTAATTAGCAATTTTATTGAGTATTTTTGCATCAGTGTTCATGAGTGAGATTGGTCTGTAATTCTCTTTATTAGTAATGTCTTTATGTGGTTTGGGTATTAGGGTAATTGTAGCCTCATAAAGAGTTTGGCAATATTCTGTCTGTTTCTATTTTGATTCGAAGAGTATTAATATTAGGTCTTCTTTGAAAAATCTTGTAGAATTCTGAGATGAAACCATCTGTTCCTGGGCTTTTTTTTTTTTTGGTTGGGAGACTTTTAGTGACTATTTATATTTCTTTAGCAGTGGCAGTTCTATTTAATTTGCTTATCTGGTCTTGATTTAATTTTGCTAAGTGATATTTATCCAGAAAGTTGTCTGTTTCTTATAGGCTTCCCAGTTTTGTGGAGTACAGGTTTTCAAAGCACATCCTGATGATTCTCTGGAGTTCTTCCATATCTGTTATGTCCCCTTTTCATTTCTGATTTTGTTAATTCAGATATTCTCTCTCTGTCTTTTGGTTTCTTTGAATAAAGTTTTGTTTATTTTGATGATTTTCTTGAAGAAAATCATTGACTTTTTTGTATTTTTGTTTCTATTTTGTTAATTTCAGCATTCAATTGGATTATATCCTGCTGTCTAGTTCTCCTGGGTAAGTTTGCTTCTTTTTGTTCTAAAGTTTTCAAATGTTCTGTTTTTTTTTTGTCTTTTTATTTCTTTATTGTAGAAAGAACACATAAAATTTTGCCTCTTCATGGAGTTTTCTGTTAACTCACTGGTATAGGATTTTTTTCCAGCTTCTTTATGTAGGCATTTGGTGCAATTAGGGCAATGAACTTTCCTCTTAACACTGTGTTCATTGTGTCTCATAAATTTGGGTATGTTGTGTGGTCATTTTTATTAAATTTTAGGAACTCTTTAATTTCTTCCTTTACTTCTTCCTTGATCCATTGATTGTTCAGGTGAGCATTGTTTAATTTCCATGCACTTGTGAGCTTTCTGGAATTAGTGTTGTTTTTGAGTTCTAGTTTTAAGCCATGGTGATCTGATAAGATACATGGAGCTATTCCAATTTTTTTGTATCTATTGAAGTTTGCTTTGTTACCTAGTATGTGGTCAATTGTTGAGGAGATTCCATGAGGTGCTGAGATGGTATATTCTTTTATGTTTTAATGGAATGTTCTATAGATGTCTAATAAGTCCATTTGAGTCATAACGTCTGCTAGCTCCCTTATTTCTCTGTTAATTTTCTATCTGACAGACCTGTACAGTGGTGAGGGTGGGGTGTTTAAGTCTCCCACTATTAGTGTGTGGGGTTTAAAGTGTGATTGAAGCCTTAGAAGTGTTTCTTTTACATATGAGGGTGCCCTTGTATTTGGGGCATAGATTTTCAGTATTGAGATTCCCTTTGATAGATTTTTCCTGTCCTTTACCTCTTTCAATTGATTTTAGTTTGAAACATATTTTGTTAGATATTAGGATAGCTATACCAGTTTGTTTCTTAGGTCCATTTGATTAGAAAATTTTTTTCTAACCCTTTCTATGAGGTGATGTCTTTGATGTTGAGGTGTGTTTCTTGTATGCAGCAGAAGGATGGATTCTGTTTTCATATCCAATCTGTTAGCCTGCGTCTTATTATCAGTGCATTGAGTCCATTTATATTAAGGGATATTAGTGACCAGTGATTGCCACCTCCTGTTAATTTAGTTTTCATTGTTGGTAATGTTATTGCATATGTTTTCCCCTTCTTTGGGGTTTGCTGATGTAAGATCATCTATTTTCTGTGTTTTTATTGATGTAGCCAACTACCTTGGGTTGGAGTTTTCCTTCTAGTACTTTGTGTAGGGCTGGGTTTGTTGCTAGGTATTGGTTGAATCTTGTTCTGTTGTGGAATATCTTTTGTCTACCTATGGTGATTGAAAGATTTGCTGGGTACAGCAGTCTGGGCTGGCATCCATGGTCTCTTAATTTCTGCATAATGCTAGACTAGGACCTTATGGCTTTTATTGTTTTTTTTTTTTTTTTGGTTTTTCGAGACAGGGTTTCTTTGTGGTTTTGGAGCCTGTCCTGGAACTAGCTCTTGTAGACCAGGCTGGTCTGCTTTTATTGTTTTAATTGAGAAGTCAGGCGTCATTTTGATAGATCTGCTTTATAGGTTTGTTGGCATTTTTCCTTTGCAGCTCTTAATATTTTTTTCTATATGTTTTGTGTTTTAATTATTATGTGGTAAGGGGGCTCTTTTTGATTCAGTCTATTTGGTAATCTGTAAGCTTCTTGTATCTTCATAGGCATATTTTTCTTTAGGTTGGGAGAGTTTTCTTTTATAATTTTCTTAAATATATTTTCTGTGCTTTTGAGTTAGACTTCTTCTTCTATCCCTATTATTCTTGGTTTTGGTCTTGTCATGATGTAACATATTTCCCGTATATTTTGTGTTAAACTTTTGTTAGACTTAATGTTTTGTTTGACCAGTGAGTCTATTTCCTCTATTGTATCTCCAGCCCTTGAGATTCTCTCTTCCATCTCTTGTATTTTGTTGTTTATTCTTGCATTTGTGGTTTCTGATCATTTTTCATCCCTTCTGTTTCTATGATTCCCTCAGTTTGTGTTTTCTTTATTGTCTTTATTTTAGTTTTTAAGTCTTGAATAGTTTCTTTCATATATTCAATTGCCAGTTCTATGAAGAAAGTCACAGAGTCATGATCTCAACAGGAAAATTTACTACGGTTCATGCACATGATACTGGTTCAACACAAGGTCTTTTTGACAATGTATGTCCCAAATAATGAATAAAATCATGCCATCTCTCTGTGCTTGTATCTTAAGTGTTATTAGTCCTTGGCCTGAGTCTCCTCTATCTACAAGATATTTCCTTCTTTCCAGTGTTGCAGCAAAGACTTGGAAGGTCATGCTATAAGGAGAATAAGGGAAGCTGAAGTCAACATAAAGCCCTCAAGACCATCTTATCATTTTATTCTTCTCCTATCAAATTGCACTGTTCCAGCTTTGTTCTTGCCTCTCAGGGTACAGGGAATTATAACCATGTGAATATCATAAAATGTTCTTTTTTGAATATTTTGACATCAAAGTATATTTGTTTCGACTGCTTCAGAACAACCTGAATGCATTGTCTGTCCATCACCCCGATAACTATTTTTTTTTCAAATAGGGGTAATAATATTATTCAGGCCAGTGGATCAAGTAAACACTGCCACTGAAAAGATAATTTTTCTCATATATCTAGGAAAAGATGGCATTCTATGACAATGGAATATAGGAGGGTTTTATGGGGTCCATCAGGAGGCAGAGTGTAAAAAGGAAAATGTGGGCAATAGCCTATAATTTGGTTTCTGTATGAGAGTGTATGAGGCAGTATAAAAATTGTTAGAGATTGAGAGAATGGCTCAAGAGTGAAGCATTTGCCACACAAACCAAACATGAATACCTGAGTTGAGTTCCCCAGGACACATGTAAATGTTACTAGGGTATGGTAGTCTGCTTGTAATGCTAGCGTTCAGGATGTGGAGACAGTGGATTCCTAGAGAAGGTGGCCAGCTAAACTAAACAAAAAGCAAACTTTGTATTCAGGTGCAGAGCAAAGAAGTCTTCTGGTATCTACTTCTATGATTCAAATGCATGCATATGTAAGTTCTCACACATAGATGTTTAATAGACATCTGTATATATGCATACACATATTCATACATACCACATGTAAAAAAAGGTGCTTAAGGTTTGGATAGCCTGAAATTTTTCAGTGGGGTCTGGGATGTAACATCCCTCCTTGGTAGTGTGTTACTACCAGGCCTAGTAGTAGCTAGAACAGATGGAGAATAACCTAGAGGAAGCCCAAGAGAGAAGGTGAATGAGGTAATGGGCTACTGATAAAAACTTATGAAAGGGGAGTTGTTTTCCAACCTAGGAACTAGTCAGCAGTTCCTCCAGATCAACAATGCCCCAATTATCAAAACATGGCTAATTTACATACTTCTTGATAGGCCTACAGGTTTCTTTCCATTTTATTCACCAAAGGCATTTGGTAAACAATTCTCTTTGACAGTACCTTGAAGTTCCCATTGGGAATTTCCTGTGCAGTGCCACAGATCCTTTCTACTACACTAGAATCTCTGTGAATCAGTCCTTCCACGGAGTTTGAAAAGTTTTCCCAACTGTTCATTCAGAGCCTAGAACTGGACACTATGCTAATATCAAAAGACAGCCCCAGGAATCACATTAACCTGTAACTCTGTAATACTCAGGAATGAACGGAGTAGGTAGCCTTCAAGTTGAAGAGAAAGTGGCAAGTGTCATCCAGTCTCTAGCATCATTCCTTGGAAACACGCTCTCTATCATGGAATAATGAGCCAAGATGGAGCCTTCAATGGTCAATGTTTGTAGCTTGTCTCAAATACCTGGGAAATATCGTCATTGTGCTCCTTCTACACACAACACAAATGAACTATCACCTGCTTCAAGCTTGAAACACTGCATGAACACTCCACACGTGGGATCTGTAGTCCTTCCTGTCAGGCTGACTGGTTCTCACTGATTTTTCAATAAGTCATCAAGGTTACAGGATCTATCAATTAGGATATTACAAATGATTCAAACAGTCTACTTCAATTCTACAATAGGAAAACAACAAAGGAAGAAAAGGTACCTAGCTACCAGATGGGAGGAGGAGAAATGAAATAAAATCAGCATCTCACCGCCATTGGTCTAGTGTGAAATACTCTAGCAAATCTAATTGTAGCTAACATATGAGGACCCCTTTCAAAAATCATATCCAAACTACTATTATTCCCTAAAATAACAAACTGACTTTTATTTTAAAGCACTGCTTTCTTTGGATTCAAAGAAGTTAGCCTTCACAATGAAATCTTTGAAGAAAACTCATTGATTCAAGGGGTGAGAGAAGTATAAAAAAAATCTGTTAACAGGAATAAGTTTATTAGCTAGATTAAAAAAAAGCTGCTTAAATCAGTGAATCTTTTAAATTACATGTGAGGTTCTATATAATTTTAATAGCTATTATGATTATTGGTATTGATAGACTCAGGTGTATACCTTTTCTTTAGGTTTTAAATTAGCATACAAAATTATGGGCTTCATTAAGACATTCTCACACATTCCTTGTTTTCACTGGTTCTACTTCTCTATTCCCTTAACTGGGTTCCCTTTCTAGGACCAGTCTCCTGGTCCCCTTCATCCTCCCAGTGGACCTTTTGGCTTTCTTGTCACATACTTATTATTTTCTTTTTATCACACACACACACACACACACACACACACACTTAAGGAATTTTTCTTAAGGTCTTCTTTGTAGTTTCCTGACTTAAATATACTCTTTTAAGTGTAATAATTCTAGTAAGAGCACAATATGCCCAAAGAGTTTTTTCCTGGGAAATATGAAGTAACTGACAACCTATGCTTGTCTTATTTACTTTAAACCTCTTGTAAAAAATATGTTTACATTAAATGTTGACTGAGTCCCTCCCTCATGAAATCTGTGGTTCTGACTTAATTCTGCCAACTGTTTGCCAATGAGTAGTTAAAACTTCCTCTTCCCAGAATTTGTGATAAGTAGGGATGGCTAGGAAAGGCAACAGGAGACAGATGCTGACACTGAAGAGGGCTGAGATGGTGCTTAGATAAACACATGAGTTAACTTCCCACTACAAGCTGAGAGCTGATTCTCACTGAGAAACATTATTATGAGTGAGGGTTATAGCCTTCTGTAATTATCAGACATTACTAAAGATCATTCACTTCAGAGATTATCAACCTAGGATATTCTTTCCTGTCTTTTCACACTTTCAATGGCACAACCTAGAGAAATCCTCTCTGTCCTCTCAGGGAAAACAAGCACAAAACAGAGAAATACAGCTACATCTGATGAACAAAACAACCTAAAATAACTGCATAAAAGTAAATTTCCATTTTGCAACCAAACTATCTACAAAGATAGGCTGAAACATGGTTTCCAAACTTAAACATGTCTATTGTGTCTTATGATAAGATATTTAAATAAGAGTTTCCTAGCATAATTTCAGGACAGGATTGCATATCTTTTATTGTACCTAAATTATAAAATCACAATTTGAAAGACAAAATATCAATTGACACCAAAGTTGATCTAAATTAGATGCTATGATTATTGGATTAGGACTTTAAAGCAACTATCAAAAAAAATGTAAGAATCAACAAGCTTCTACTGTTTTCTTACTTTCCAGTACTGATATATAAGTGATTTCTGGATCCTGAGCTGCTGATCCAAACTAAAGCAATTACTCAAGATCCTGGCATTGGCAGGTAATAAGTTGCCATATTTATGATACTTTGAAAAACCAGCCAATACCTATTCTTTACATCTCTTCACTCATATTCTTGCAGTAAATAAGCAATTCTTCATGAGCTCACACTAAGAAACATGAAGTCTCTGAAAGTATACTAAGTTACAGACTTAATATATAGTTCTTCAAGAATAATGACAATTATAGTTAAGATGAACAGTTGATATTTTTAGGATTGCATGAGTCACAGTATTCATTACACGTTAACTCCAAACTCTGATTTAACCTTCTTTTTGTCTTTCTGGAGGTCAGAAGCCATACAAATAACACTTGTAAATAACAACCTAGACTATTTGAGTGTTCTAGTAGTCTACTGGACATTATTGAATTATGTGTTTAGCTTACACGTATTTCTGCTGCAATTGTCTTTGGGGCAACATAATTTTCTTCTTTTAAATGAGAGGTAGTTGCTTGTTGTTGAATATTATTTTTAAGGTGTGTTACATTTATTTATGCTCTGTAACATTTGTTTAATGATGTAAAGATGGGTTTCTTTTGTCTATACTGCATTTGTTTAACTTTGTGAAGCTGTGGTACTGTGACTATCTAAAATACCTGATGGTCTTTAAAGAGCCAAATGGCCAATAGTGAGGCAGGAGAAAGGACAGGCAGGGCTGAGAAGCAGAGAATATAAATAGTAGGAGACATTTGGAGAATGGAGGAATGAGAGAACAAGGAGAGGAGGACATTGGAGGCCAGTTACTCCATCATCCATTCAGCCACAGAGTAGAGTGAAAATAAGATGTATAGATGTAAGAAAAAGCCCAGAGTCAAATGTTGTCAAAATAATTAGTTAAGAAAAGCTGGCAAGAAAGAAGCCAGACTAAGGCCGTGCATTTATAACTAATAATAATCCTCTGTGTGTTTTATTTGGGACCTGGGTTGTGGAACCCCCACAAAGAGCAAAATATCCCAAAGAGTAAAGAGGAAATAATAAACAGTGTAGTGAGGAAGTGAGCAGGCCTGCTTTTCGTCCTGCCCAGCTCCTGCACGGCTAGCTTTACACCTGAAATAACAACACACAAATTGTATTCATTTAAACACTGCCTGGCCCATTAGCTCTAGCCTCTTATCGGCTAATTCTCACATCCTGAGTAACCCATTTCTAATACTTTGTGTAGCACCATGAGGTGGTGGCTTACCAGGAAAGATTCTAGCCTGTGTCCATCTAGGGTTGGAGAAGCATGGCGTCTGCCTCACTTCCCTTCTTCCAAGCATTCTGTTCTGTCTACTCCACCCACCTATGTTCTGACCTATCAGGTCAAGCAGTTTCTTTATTAATTAACCAATGAAAACAACACATGGAAAGAAGACCCACCTACATCAAAACTACAATTGTTTTTACTTTTCTTTTAGGTAACCCTCTCTTGACAAGAATGTCTCTACAGACCAACTTTAACTGTCAACTGTCAACTTGTTACAACATAGAGTTACATGGAAGAGAATCTCAGTGAGGGGCTATCTACTTTGAGCTGGACATATCTATATGGGATTGCATTAATTTATATGTGAAGAACTAGCCCATTGTGGGTGACATTATTCTCAAGGTAGGGTGTCTTGAACTATGGAAGAGTAGTATAATTGGCTGAGTACAAGCAAACAAGAATGTGTGTGTGTGTGTGTGTGTATACATACATACATTTCTTTCTGCTCTTTACTATATATATGAAGTAACTATCTGTTCTAAGTTCTTGCATGAACTTCCCCATAATGATGGAATGAAATCTGGAAATGTAAGCAAAACCAAACTATTTTCTCCTCTAATATGCTTTTGTTTGGGTATTTTATAATAGCAAAATATGTAGAACTAGAACAGATATAGGTAGTGTGGTAGTGGGCACACCAATGTAATAAATCTGACGTGTGGCTTTCATGCTTTTTGATTGTGTATGCATTTGGAAAAGAAGTTGAATCCTGGAAGCAGAGATTAATGGGCCATTTTTATAGGATCTCAGAAGGATGCTGAGAGGATATGGTCAAAACTCATTGTATGAGATTCCCAAAATTCTAATAATAATACAAAAAAAAAGAATATTGAGAGAAACATGGAGAGTTGAGGCCTAGCTCATGGACTTTAGAGAGAAACAGAGATTCTATCAGGGATAGGAATAGGAGCTATTCATGCTATATTTTGACTAAGAATCCGTGAATGCTGATCAGGCTCACCTGAAGCTGTACTAAAGCTATGCTCCTTAAGAGATCAGCACCACTGACGTGAATTCTCATGAGCTCCATTGGGACAGTAGGGAAGGAAGTGTTTCCTCATAATCAGGACACAGGAGCAGACACAACTGTGATCCAAGGGGGTCAGGCTACATCTTGAGCCAGCTAGCCAACAAGCAAGCATGGATCCATAAATTTCTCTCTGTTCTTGACTACAGATATGACAAGACTAGCTATCTCAAGCTCCTGGTACTGTTAACTTCCCAGTAGCGAGGGATTATAGCCAGGAATTGTGAGTAAAAGTCAACCTTTTTTCCCCCAATTGTTTCTTGTGTGGATAGTTTATTAGAGCAACAGAAATGAAGGTAGACTACAGGGTGACCAGGATTGACTGACGAGGGAGAGACTCAGGAAAGCTGAGTCTATGCTCACCTCAAAAACACAGGAAGAGTTTTAAAGTAATATAAATAAAGCATGAAAAAAAATCAGTGTTACAACAGCAAAAATTAAACTTATTTCAAAGTTGTCATACAAATCCTCTTGCTCCCTGATGATCTTCCCATCAAGATGAGAGTAAAAGAAACTGGTGACAAGTGGTGCACTTTTAGTTTTGAATTTCAAATCAACATCTTTGAATCCACAATTGGGAAGTATTCTTGACAGTAAAGGTTTATTTGGAAAAGACAGGGATTTTCTGCACTCTAAAACATTGCTTTACATAACAAGGGCAAAAAGTACACAGATTTAGTTTAAACCACAGGGCAGCTAAAATGTAAGGCACATTCTCCAGAACCTTAACCTTAGCAAAGAAAGCCTCAACTCTACATGACTGGAGGGGCTCAGAGGCTTGTAGAACTACTTACACAATTGGTGCACCGTCACTAGGAGACCCAGATATATACTTATGCGCTTTTCACAGTCAGAGAGATGGTAGCAATTTAAAGAAAATCCAGTAAAGAGTGAATCCTAAGAATGCCTAGGCTTGTGATCTGTTCCCAAACTTCTTGAAAATTCAGAAACTTGCCTGAAGTGAGACATATGGGTAGAGTCAAATTAAGTAACCTTTGTCCTAGGTCCAGCTGCATCTCTAACATGGACCTCCATGATACCATGTGATCCTGATTTACCTGCAGAGATCTAATCTGCCCATCAGTATTTTTAGTGCCTTTTCTATTGTTGATTATCACCTTGTTTTGTGAGATTATACCTAATTATCCATCTTCTAGACACCAAGAACTACCTTTTCCTTGACTTCAATTCCACGTTTATAAGGATGCAACTAGATGGTGGGAATTCTGGAAGACATACATGCCAGTAAAATGACACCTCACTTTTCAGACTGGCAGAGATAGAGTGAGCTTGAGACTACAGTATGTTGGGACTTTACTAAGTACTAACCACACTGGGTACCACTACGAACCCAAAGCATAGGCTAAGTATGTTCCATTTAGATGAATAGCTTTGCCTTGGGTGCCCAGGTAAGAAAATTATATATGGCATTAACCACAAACCTTTGTCTTTTCTATACTTAGCTGCTTGTCGTTAATGTCATATATAAAAGGATATATAGAGTGTTTGTCAATTGCATAGCTTTAAAACATTGATTCTAGCCTTCCCTGTTGGGAATAACATGATTAACTATGATTTAGGCTATGACCTATCAAATATCTTCAATATAGTAGTTTCTCATTAATGAATTCAAAAGGTTGAGAGCTGTATGGTAGCATCAAAAGAACATCTATATAATCTCCCAGGATGAAAGAGGAAACAAATTGTTTCTTGATTTGAATATGAAATTCTTGACATTGGTTTATAAAATATTTACCTATTCTTCTGTACAGATCTGACAAAATAAACTTTTTCTTTTTCAAGCCCAACACCAAGGGGACTTAATCACATTAAAGGTGTATGGCAGCAGTTCTCAACCCCTCTAGCAAATCTGTCTCCAAAAATGTTTACATTATGATTCATAACAGTAACAAAATTACAGTTATGAAGTAACAACAAAAATAATTTTATGGTTGGGGGGTCACAGCATTAGGCAGGTTGAGAACAACTGTGTGGGGGGACTCCCCCTGAAAATATCTGCTCCATTATTTCACAGGTATTTGGTGAAGTAGTTGAGTTCAGGTCTTAAGAAAGTAGGCTGGGCCTGAATGATATTATTTAATAAATCATCTGTTTGTACACATGGTATGACTGGAGGTTGACTTTGTGAGGAGAGAAAGTCCTGGTCGTCCCAATAGGAAACTTGGCAGACTCTGACTCTTTACCATCCAGAGGACCACAACAGAGGTCACATGTTTCTTCTAAGTGAATTTCTAATCTGAGTTCCAGCTAGCACCAAGTAATTTTGACTGAAATAGATGTGTACTGTTAAGATATAGTGTGAATTCTAACCAACTAGAATGCACATGAGCCTCTAAGCAACCTGAAAGACTATAGAGTTTAACATGAAACAGTAATGTTGTACCTGGCAGAACCAATGAAGGGCTTTTTTACTATCTGCCCTGCTGTTAACCATGTGCAGTTCCTTCCATTTCAAAGATGGATTCATTTAGAGCTGGATGATATCATCTTTCAGACACAGCATAGGGAAGCACCCTTGAAAATGAGGACCTGGACAGTCTCCTGGGCTCAGCTCATGAGCTTGTAAATGTCTACTTATTCATATAAACAAATATATTAAGTGTTCTGACTTGTCAAGAATTTGGCTAAATAGTTTATTGTGACACTTGAGAGAGCAGAACAGAATACAAGTACCTAAGTAACATCTGGTTGCCTGCTTATGTCTAGGGCTATGCAATAGCCATTGTGCCCACTCACATTTAGCCTTTAGAGAATTGTTTGAGGAGCCACTCACATGAACAGACATGTTCAACTGCATAGAATTTCTATATGTGCAAAATAGACAGCAGCTAGACACACAACTCAAAGGGTTTCACTCAAAGCATCCATAATATAAGAATATTTATAGGAGATAAATCAACAGTAATGAAGTAGTATGAAATGTATTTATATTTCCCTACATGCACAGAAATAGATAATGGGACTGCATCTAGACTGTAATCAAGTGGGATTTTTCCTTTTGTGTATCAGTTTGATTTATAAACAATGATGCTTAAAACATAGACACTTCTTAGAACAATGGCATAATCTTCCCAAGCCTCTGTCTTTTTATATACAAAGTAGGAAGAGTAAAATGTATGTCCATGGGGTTATAGAAAGAATTCAATAGATGTATAAATGATTTTATACAAATCATCAGATAAGGTTCATAGTTAATTGGTGTATGTATGTATGTATGCATATGCACATATATTTAATTGATTTTTTAAAGCATCACTTTAGGGTCTAGTATCTAGCAAGTGCTCTATATGGTCATTTATCTCACTAGAGTTGACATTTCAAAAACATTGCTTCATCACTGACATTAACCTCATTTTTGTCTACAGCAAATCACATTCCCCCCTAGTGCAAACAGCAGTGAATCTGGCAGAATAAGGCCTTTATCAAAAGCAGGGAGACCACGGGAAAAGATGTGAGTTGTTTCAGGGATCTGCCCATGTATCATCCCCAAAGAGATAAAGAAGACATCTGTAAAGCATTAACTTATAGGCCCAGATTTCTAAATTACATCGTCTATAAATCTCAGCTCCCCGTGAGTGAGACTTACACACAAGCATGAAAGCTAAAGAATAGTGGTGTTATTTATCTGCTAAAGTCACGTGGATGGCAGAGATCCAGACTTAGCACTGATAAGCAAGACTGCCATAGAAGCACTGACCATTGTAAATCACTTCTGGGTATTCTATCTGGTGGCAATCTGTGCAGAATAATTCAGACAGGAGGTGAGAGTGCAGGTAGGAAATTCTCTGGGCAGTTTAGCTGGCTTTGCCTGCAAGTTATTTGCTCCCCCAGAAGAAAAGGTTGTAATCAGCAGGATTATCCCTTGTTGGTAGGTTTTTGTCTTTTTTTCGCTTCTTCAAGAACTCAACCCTAGGAGGAGGAGTTTAAATGTGGGTTCTACAGTGCTAGAAGGACCTCAGAATGATGTGTTATGCTGGTTTATTGAGTTATATTCATTTGTGATTAAAATGTGCCACAAATTGAAGAGGGATAAGGTGTTGTTATTTAATCACTTACTCCTCTAAGGAGAAACTGAAGTTCTTATGGTGTTAAGGTAAAACAGAAACAAAGCAAATACCATCAAAATGAAGATCAGACAAAACTGAGAGCACTATAGACCATCAAGTGACTACTAAAGAAATGTCTCAGTGGAGAATAGAAAAAAAATTTCCTTAACAGTTCTAGACAAGCTGTTAGCATATAACAATTTCTCAGAGATTTGAATAAAGGAAATATATACAGTCAAGGACAACAGAGAAATATTGAAGGGAATTCAAAATGTGCCTGATATTTGCTATCTTAAAAGTTATCGTCAAGGATATTTGTGAAATGTGTCACCATGGAAATGACATGAACTCCTTTAGAGAAATAGATAAAAGCACAGACTCTTCTGCTAAGCATTGGTCAAAGGCTTGCATCTTTTGTTCTTGCTATGATAGGTCCTGTAATGGAAGGATAAACAGTAAAATTTATTTTCTTAAACTTCTGGAAAACCTTAATCATGTGAAACTATGTAGTCAAAAGTGAATACAAGTATAAAATTAATCATTCAAGTTCAGGTTTGAGCTAGGAGTTAGTGTTAGAGTAACAAGAAAGATCGAGTTTTAGTCTTGGCATCAACTTGATTTTGGTTTTGAACAGGTTACATAGAAACCTTGAAAGAGGAACAAAGGCTGGAAAGAATCATGAACAAACTCTAGAGATGATCCTAATCTGCCATGTGCCAGCCTGTTCTTTCATCCTGTTAGGATTCACAAGTGCCTGAACATACCTTAAGATCCATGAGAAAGGAGGTCAAGAGATGATATCTAAAATAATATTTTTATATACATGTTTAATGCTTGAGAAGAGATATTAACATTTGAGTACACAAGTGCAGAATGTCAAATACTAGGCTATGCTGTGATCATACGCCTTCATTTATCATGGTTTTGAGGTCTTTGATCCATTTGGACTCGAGTTTTGTGCATGGTGATAGATATGGGTATATTTTCATTCTTCTACAGGTTGAC
>NC_022010.1:59428983-59430234 GCF_000317375.1 Microtus ochrogaster
TCGTATGTTGAACCAGCCCTGCATCTCTGGGATGAAGCCTACTTGATCATAATGGATAATTTTTCTAATGTGTTCTTGGATTCGGTTTGCCTGTATTTTGTTGAGGATTTTTGTGTCGATGTTCATGAGTGAGATTGGCCTGTAATTCTCTTTCTCGGTGGAGTCTTTGTGTGGTTTTGGTATCAGAGTAACTGTAGCTTCATAAAAGGAATTTGGCAATGACTCTTCTGTTTCTATATTGTGTTTCTATATTGTGTTTCTATTGTTAAAATTCCTATAAACTTTAAGGAGTATAGGTATTAGGTCTTCTTGGAAGATCTGGTAGAATTCCGCATTGAAACCATCTGGTCCTGGGCTTTTTTTGGTAGGGAGGTTTTTGATAACAGCTTCTGTTATTACTAGGATTTGGGTACTAGGATGCTTTTGGAGTGAGGGTCAAATGGAGAAATAGCTGCCTTGACAACAGGCATTGGGCCTCACTGGTAACTAAATGCAAATTGTAATATACTTTTTATTTACTGGATTGGAAAATAATCAGATAATGAAGTTTTAGCCCTTAACATTTCAGCATGGATGTATGACACATGAGTTCTGCCCCTAGCTAAGGAGCCACTGGCAGTTAATGGCTGCTGGGAAAAGACAGTCATTTTCCTCAGGGAATGTAGTCACTGGTAAGTTAGTTAGTCCTCATGATCCTGTAAATAATTTCACATTTGGGCATATGCAAGATCCCTTTAAATTCAGCAGGTTATAATATTTTAAAGATGCGAAATTAGGAGTGGGGACGTGTTAAGAAGAGAAAAGGTTGAGGGAGCTGGAGGGGATAAGTGAGAGGAATGGGATGATTATGATCATTATATACCCATATAAAATTATCAAATAAAGCATAAAATGTTATTTTAAAAGGAGAGTATGGTCTACTGTTAATGTGTACACATGAAGAGATGAGAGATTTCACATAACTGTCACTGGAAGTGGAACTGATTCTACTTTTTCTAGACTGTAGACTTTGACCACATAATTTTCCAATCTTTAAAAGGGATACAGCCCTTACACTACTAATTTTCTCTAAAGAAACAAGTGTCACAAAATATACACAAGATTTCTTCTCTAAAATTAACAAAACATAATTATTAACCTGCGGCGAACTTTCTGACCAGCAGGAAGGAACAGCCACCAGACGAGGATTCTTCTCAAATCACGCTTTATTGGAGCCTCTTGGTTGTAGGGAGAGCAGAAAGCAAGGGGCCC
>NC_022010.1:59430929-59431561 GCF_000317375.1 Microtus ochrogaster
GGGGCTAAATGGCTGTGGGAACTAGGCAGGACAGAAACCTCAACAAGCAGCACCTTGTGTTACACAGACATAAAGTTTACATAGCCATGGCCCAGGTCTCATGAGATGACTGAATATTAGGCTTATGCTCATGATGAAAGCTTCTAGTTCTCTTAATTTTTCAAAGTTTTAAGTTTCAAATTAAATATATTTGAAACACTATAGGCTTCTCAATTAGCTGACTAAAACTTAAATGTGCTCTCTTAACTTGTTTTAAAGGAAATGAGAAACTTTGACTCTTAAGATTTAGTTTTCTTTTAGTTTTAGGAAATAAGAGTTACAAGATAAGAAAATGAAAAGAAATTATTACAACTAATTACTCCCCTTTATCTTCGTTTTTCCTTTTGTTCAGAATCACTATCAAAATGTCCTCTATAGTCAATATGAAGATTAAACAGTACTTGCCAAGTTTTGAAATAGCATGATATTTGAAAGTTATTGGCATATACATATGAAAAGTAATCTTAGAATTTTAATCAGGAGTGCTAAGAAACCAGACACAGAGGCTCAGGAGACTGAGATATGAGCTGCAAGTTCAAGGCCAGCCTGAGCTACCTAGTGAACTGCAGGCCAGTCTGCCTCAAAAAAAAAAA
>NC_022010.1:59432116-59437764 GCF_000317375.1 Microtus ochrogaster
AAATAACCACACAGAAACTGTATTAATTAAAACATTGCTTGGCCATTAGCTCTAACTTCTTATTGGCTAACTCTTACATATTAGTTTAACCCATCTCCATTAATCTGTGTATTGCCACGTGGCAGTGGTTTACTGGAAATTCTAACTGGCGTCCATCTTAGGCAGATGATCCATGGTTTCTCTGACTGCTTTCTTCCTCCCAGAATTCAGTTCTGTCTTCTCTGCCTACCTAAGTTCTGCCCTATCAACTAGGCCAAGGCCATTTCTTCATTCATTAACCAATGAAAGCAACACACAAACAGAAGGAACTCCTACACCAGAGATACACACATGTATACTCTCAAGGCCAGTCCCCAGTACATAGTCTCCTATCAAGGCCACACTTTCTACACTCCCCAAACAGCATCACCAACTTGGGAAATCTATTTAGATGCCTGAGCCTTAGAGGGACATTTCTCATTCAAATCACCACTCTCCACACTCCCACTCCACTTTTTCTGTCTCTCTGTGATGCTGATAATCAAACTTAGGGCCCTACACATTCAAGTCATGTCTACTACTAGGTTATACCTCCAGCCTTGACCTGATAGTTTTGAAAGAACATAGTGTCTCTCTGATTCTCCTTTCTTCCTTCCAAACACTTAACTGCCCTTTTTCCCTAAAGCCTTTCTAGCCCCAACCCTGCCCCACTTCTCGAATTCTCACAGAGATTGGATAACCACTACAATGTGTTAATCATCACTTATCCTTCACATATCAAAGTCTCAGTCCTTTCTTTACAGAGCCCAGAAGTATAATGCTGATCTTTCTACATATTAAAACATGCTAATAAGAAGAGTCAGTTAATAAAAACAAAATGAAAAGCATGTATGTGTAAAATTGTATTCAGGAACTCTTCTATTTTAAAATGTACCTATTGCTCTTTTGCATGCATATAAAAGTTGAACCTTACTACAGTAATTACAACTCTAAGATGTAATTAGTCTTTGTAAGTCCCAAGTCCTGGCCTCCATCTTTGGAGGTCCCGTCCCTGTGCCTGACAAGCCTTGACCCCTTCCCTGAGGAGTGTCAAGAAGAGCCCGCCAAAATCTTGACCACTCTCCTTAAACTGCTTCCCATGGAAGATCCCCTCTCCCCTCGGTGGTCATGTTTGCAGCTTTCTGGTTCCCCCTTGGGGCGACCCGAGAGTGCAGGGATCCCATTAAACCTGGATATTCTTTTAATTTGGCTTGTTGTGACTTAACTTGATTTGGGATTTTTGTGTTGGCAGAGAGCTTGCATTAGGAAAAACAGTCTTCATTGTTAACTGAACTGGGTTTAGGATCAGTATAAAATACCTTGCTAGGTTGTCTATGATAAGGGTATTTCCAGAAAGGGTTTATTGAGAAAGAAGACCCACCCTGAACAAGGGCAGCACCATTCTATTGGCTGGGATTGTGGACTGAATAAAATGGTGAGCTGAGCACATTCATCTCTCTGTACTTCCTGTCTGTGGATGAAATGCTACCAGGCACCCCACATTTCTGCTTCCATGTCTTCTTTGCTGTGATAGAATGTATCCTTCAATCCATCAGCCAAAATAAACCCTTCCATCCCTCACTAGCTTTGTTTATTTAGTGTTTGTAATAGCAAAGAGAAAAGTAATTAACTCAAGGTCAGATGAGTGTTGAAAAACAGGTAGAGTTCCTGGAGATTAAGCTTTGACCAGGAGAAGGAAAAGCGCTCTAAGATGATTTTAGCTAGTAATGAACTTGGGACTATTTCCGTATGCTTATGTACTTTAAAAATATTATCTGCTAAAAAAATAATGACATCTTGAAGTTTGCAGGTAAATGGATGGAGCCAGAAAACATCATTTTGAGTGAAGTAACCCAGACCCAGAAAGATAATTATCACCTGTATTCATTTATAAGTGGTTTTTAAACATAAAGCAAAGAAAACCAGCCCACAAATCACAATCCCAGAGAACCTAGACAACAACGAGGACTCTAAGAGAGACATACATAGATCTAATCTACATGGGAAGTAGACAAAGGCAAGATCTCCTGAGTAAATTGGGAGCATGGGGACCTTGGGAGAGGGTTGAAGGGGATGGGAGAAACAGAGAGGGGATCAGAGAAAAATGTAGAGCTCAATAAAAAATCAAAAAAATAAAAAATTAAAGATAATTATCAGAGATAAAAATATTATCTGCTCATATTTGAGAGTTCCTTACCTGTCTACCATGTGTCTATATCTACTTTAATTTCAGACTTGACAGATCCTTGTATTTACCTGTGTGCAGAAAGGCTTGCTTCAGATACTTAGTCAAGAGGATGCTTGCTTATCTAGCAGATGTTTTCTAGCCTACCACACTGAATGAAAATTATTTATATGGTACAAATAAAACGTTTTCTTAACTTGCCCCAGCAACCGACAAAGAGAAAAGTCTCTTTTCCTCTGTAAACTTATTTCCTCTTCTGTAAAATGGCAATAACTATTTTCATTTTATAAATATGCTGTATGGGCCAAATTAGAATATCTTTGTGATGCTTAAATTTAACATAATTTATATATTTGGTTGAGCATAGTAGGGAAAAAGAGGTATGAAAACTTAATGTTTCACACAACTCAGTATTCCCAAATCACCCAGACATTTGTGGTCACCAAGGTGGTCTCTCCTGACTGTCCAACCACTTCTGAAGTGCAGCTGTCACCACCTAGAGAGACTACATGATACCTCTCATGCTAAGCTGCAAACCACCCCACGCCCATCCAAAGGGTTTTCCTCTTTCTTATCTGCTATGGATAACTCTGCTGCTTCCTGTTTTACTGCTTCTTCTTTCTGGCATCTGAACTCTCTCCTTTCATGAACTGACCTGGTTGGAGACACTTTCATTCATGCCCAGCTACCTGTCTCAGGAAAGAAGCTACCAAATAATCAATTTTGAAAACATTCTTCTAAGTCTCTGTTTCTTCCCTCATCTGCCAGGAGAATCCACATCTATAATCTCTTCCCTCGGTTTCTATTTTGTTTTGTGAGCCATCCTGCGCGTGTGTGTGTGTGTGTGTGTGTGTGTGCGCGCGCGCACGCTTAACTAAAATTGGAGGTTAGATTCCCTGAAATTTTTTCCTGTATACCAAATGTTCACCTTTGGTCTTCTATTAATTGAGGAAAGAAAAAATGAAATGCAGAATTCAGGATACAATTCATGACCACACATTATAGAGGAAGGCCCCTATCAAATATTTGAGTAAAAAAAATTCTTATCACTTTGAAAATGAAGTTTATGACTGAATTATTGGGGGAAAATATTTTCTTGTTTTGATAAGAAGACTTTTGGGAGCATAAAAGCAGAGTTCTTAAAAAATATAATTTCCTGAGCAATGAGAACAATGGGTTTACAGTGAAGCTTGTCTTACCATTACTTGATGTGTCGCCATTTCTGAGGTTTGGTTTCCAGTTTGAATCTGTTTCCTTTCTATGAATGAATCAAATAACACCTGAGTATTTTACAGTGATTTTTCAAATAGCCAACATTAAAAGTAACTGTCCATCCTTACAACGCACAAGTATTTATAATAATGCTGTCAGACTCAGTTTTATGTTGAAAATGACTGCTAAGTAGTATTAAAATTCATACAATTATATTTTGTTTCTGTCAACCAATGAGCTTTCCTTGAATGTTTCTTTTCAATCTTTCTAGGTATTTTAGTATTTTCTTTGTTTCTTGAAGATATTAGGGATTGAATCTAGGACCTTGTGCACACTAGAAAGACATTTTACAACCGCGCTGTATCTTCAATCTTCTTTCTAAGTTTTAGTTTGAGAAAGAGTCTCACTAAGCTGCCCTGGCTGTTCTTAAACTCAGTCTGTAGCTCAGGCAGACCTTGAGTATGTGGTCCTCCTGTGTGTCTCTCAAGTGGCTGTCATTAAAGAGCTAAGTCACTCCACCCATACTTCTGATACTACCTCTACAGATTCAAGGCTGGGCCCAGAATGCAGATGGCATGTGCAATTGCTAAGCATTGTAGTCTTGTCTTTCCAAAGCTGCTATCACAGAGACATATTTCAAATACTGACCAGAAGGTTTTATGATGCAGCATAGCAGAAAGATCATGGGTTTTAGAGTTAGGCTGACTTAGCCAGGTCCAGCTCTTGGATAAGTTCCCTTTGGTTCATTTCGTTGTTTGACAGCACTTTCCAACTTTCAGAATGTTTGGAAGACTAAGTAAGACAGGTAATAGTAAGTTATACAGCAATTTTGGAACACAGAGGTGAAAAGGTACTCCCATTTCTTCTTTGTAATGCTCCCTTTAAGCCTCTTTGCTCTTCATCATTTAGGCTGGTGCTCAGGTATCTCCAATAACTATGATTCAGCATGAGATTCATGTTGTCTCTAAACTTGAATGCTGTAAGTCTTACATTTGGAAAGATCCAGCTGTAGAGTACTTTCTCCTTATATGATGCTAATTGCTTGGTCATATGGTATACAGAAATGAGAATTCAAATCTGTCATGATGAATGCCTGCATACTGAATATACACCTATTTATCACAGAATAGGAAAGACAATTTTTCAGAGAAAGAAATGGTTCTGATTCACATATATGTGACTGATGCATAATGTAGGTCTTATAAATCACTGTGTCATCACCACCAAAAAATGCCCTCTAGCCATATTAAAAAGAACCCATGACAAGGGGCCTATAAAATTGAAAGGAAAGGCCATAAAACCATCAGTTCATTTGACATAAAACTGATATATGATGTGATAGTGCTTCAAGAAGAACCAGGGTCCCATTCATCAAACAGGCTGCTCCACACTAGGTTCTGAGCTGTGTGTTAATGAAATCGTCACAGCTGACTCAAAATGCAGATTGTGCTCCCCAGTCTGCAAAGGAGACACATACCAGAAAATATTCCAGTTGAAAGTGTTTCATCAGCTAGTAAACTTTCCTAGGGGAAGCCCATAAAAAGATAGATGTCACAGTGCTTAATTAGATACATGTTCTCACATGTAAAACATCAGGCAAGAGATTTGATTTTAAGAAAACCAAACCTAGCTGGGCTACAGAAGGAGTACAGGAGCTGGGGGACTCCATCTCATAGGTGGGACTTAGGGTATCTTTAGCTTTACAAAGAGTCCTGGGCAATGCTGATGCCCCCCATGGTTTAGTTTTTCTACTAATAAGTATTATTCCAGAACCAACAGCATTACCATCAGGAACTCATTAGAAATTCAGAATCTTAGCTCTCACCATAAATACTGAATCAGAACCCAAATTTTAACAAGATGCCTGGTGATTCAATACAGTTTTAGCAATATTAGGGGTATCTCATGGGCTTGGCTCCATAATAGCATCTTTTGGGGGATCTCTGAAGTACTCTAATGCTCCAGTTTTAACATTAAATAGAACCACAGGTGTTTGTTGCTTGAATGTTTGCTCTAATCCCTCGTGATTTCAACGTGTTAGTTAGACCTTTGTCACTGTAACAAAATACCTGATAAAAGGGAGGGATTCTTTAATTTGATCCTTATGTTTTTTTTTGTTTTAAATGTTTCAGTCTATAATCCTTCCCTTCATACCCTATGAGTCCATGATGTAGTGAGAGCATTGTCAGATGTTCTTAACTTCCTGATAGACAAAAGACTGAAAGTGGAGAGA
>NC_022010.1:59437864-59439539 GCF_000317375.1 Microtus ochrogaster
AAATATGTAGCCAGGCTGGAGACCCACTAGCTTAGAATTTCATTTACCCTTTAAACGTGAAGCCTCTGCTGGAGTCTCCACAGCACAATGATAGGGATCGGTACAGTGAAATAATGGGCTTCAAACAGCAACAGACAGAAGAGTCCTGTTATATTCTTTCATGTCAGTGAAAGGGTTATGGTATCAAGTGTTGTAGCTCATGAACAAATGGGGGTCTTTTGAATGAAAAATACAGGCACTTTAGGCAGATTATAGCATCCACTCCTTTCTTCCCCGTTTCTTTTTTCATCCTTCTTTTCCTCCACTCCTTTTTTACCTCTCCCCCCCTCCAAGACATGCCACCATCTAGCATCCTTAACAGGAATAAAGCGATATAGGTGCCATGCCAAATTGTGAGCTGAACAAATATTACTTAGAAGTTATTGTCTTGAGTATTGCATTGCAGTAATGCAAAGCTGACCCACACACAGTATTAAATTATACTTAACATCCCTTCAAGACAATTATGTCAGGTTGGAATTGCTAAAATGATAGAACTGGGGCTACTAAGGGTTATGTAGGTGGCAATCAGTGTTCCTGAACAAAAGAGCTAATGTAGTCTTCTGAGCCTCACACATGCAAATGGTTGCTGCTCTCTCCTATGATATTTGTTCATGACCCTTTTGAAAATCTCTATCTCCAAAAATATTTATATTATAATTTACAACATCAAAATTAGTTATGAAGCAACAAAAATAATTTTATGGTTGGGGGGGTCACTACAACATGATGTTTAAGAGGTTGCAACATTAGAAAGGTTGAGAGCCACTGTTCTAAGAGTTGCCAGATTTCTTTAAAAAGAGGGAACATGGGTTCAGGAATGACAGGTGAGTCAAGGGACACTGCCAAGGTCATTCTATGAATATTATCAGAATAAGATGCGGAGAAAGCCCTAAACGCAAAGCTTTTGCAGGATTAGATGAGGATAAAAGTAGGAATCTGGATCCAGCCAATGGGTAGTGATCCAGAATGGGCTTTGCCTTTGCATCTTTGTTCCATATCGAGTAGTACAACACTGGACTGTAATCACCTTGTTTCTAAGCAAATCGAGTCCTTTTTCAAGTGACATACAGTAAGCGGCACATAAAGTTTATAATTTGGTAAGAGTTCGTTGTTTGAGACATGGTCTGTTTTCTTTATTGGAATTCAACTCATTATGTTGACTTTGAATTCACAGAGATCCTCCTACCTCTGATTTCTAAGTGTTATGATGAATGGTGTGCACTACCACACCCAACACTTAAGTTTTGGTATATATAAATAAATTAAACTATTATCACAGTATGAGCACATTTTCACCTATTTAGTTTTCTGTTTCTTTACAACTAATTTCTGCCCTTCCTTATTCTCAATCCACTGATGTGTTGTACTTCTTAGAATTTTATTCCATGGTATCATGAAGCATACTCATGTTCTCAATATGATTGTAAATCATTCAAATTTTTGCATGTATAAAAGCTCACTCTTTTTTTATTGGTTATACAGTTGACTGGAGAGAAATGTGTGCAATATCCAAACTGGAAATGGGCACTCTTACTCTGAACATCCATGTACAACCTTTTGTGGCCACATTTTTCATTTCTCTAAAAGTGCAACGGGAGATAAACATTTATTTCTAAAGAAAATGTTTGATATA
>NC_022010.1:59439639-59442118 GCF_000317375.1 Microtus ochrogaster
ATATATATATATATATATATATATGTTAAATTGCCCAAAGCAGCAAATGCATAACTTATTCTCTTTGCTTCATTGTGCTTTGGGAACATTATAAAAATTGAAGGGCTGTAGTAACTCTCTGTGGAGCAAGCCTATTCATACCACCTATTCCATAGCACAATAGCACATGTTCACTTCCTGACTGTGCTACACTTGGCAATTTCTACAGTATTTTAAAACTTCCCCATTGTTACATTTGTAATAGTATCTGTTTGGTAGTTTTATTTCCTCTTTTTTTATACAATTACCATGTATAAAACAATTTAGGACACCCTGATTTGCTCATCTCTATAATGAAGGTTGAGTATGAATCAATCACGTTTACCCAATCAAGCCTTGCTGATTTCTGGCTTATCTTCACCCCCTTTGTTGTTCTATTATTTCTGGGTCATTGGTACATAGGTTCTGGATATCTTATTAGCCTTAAAGTCCCATTTATTGTTGGCTCCCCAGTCTTCTTCATAAAATATGTAGTTGCTTCATTTTCAACATCCTGGTGTGAACCTCAAATACACCCTTATCTTCAGGCACAAAGCAGCGTTAAGAAGAGTTTATCTTGGTGCAGATGCGTACTTCCATGACTTTTGAAGTAATAGTAATTTAACTTCTCTTTAATGCCTCCATCAGGTATATTAGATATTTGCTAAGTTTTATTATGTTTTTCTAAGACAAAGTATTATTGAATCAGTTTCTCCATTAAATAACAGAAATATAGGTATTTATTTATTCTACAAAACTGTATTTTAAATGTTTCAAAGTTTTAAATTATTACTATGCCTTAAGTGTCATTGGTAAGTGTGGAAAATTTTGTGTGGATTTCTACAATCACTGAAAAGGTCACTCTAGTGAGCAATTGTTTCCAGCCATTGTACTAGTCTAAAATGACTATTCTATCTAAGTTCCATTTAAATCTGTTTTCCATGAGGTTGACTGGCACAGACTGTAAGGCCTATTTAAGCACGTGCAATCTTGTGATTTATGTGGCACAGAATGCATGCTGTGAATTATCCCTAAGAGCTGAGATCCTTGTTCTCAGGTTCATCAGTTCAAGAATCGTGTAAAATATCACTCAGGTATGCTGCTGATCTGTGACCAGTATGCCTTTGATGGGTAAAGAGAAGAGGGAGGCAGAAGGCAGATGTGAGGCTTCTCCCTTATGGAACACACTGCCGTGCTTGGTGGTATACAACTGTAATCTCAGTCACAAAGGAAGCAAGAGAATCAATCACTAAGCCTATGAATTCAAGACCGGCCTGAGCCACACAACAAGGTATTGTCTCAAACAACCCAAAACAATAAACAAACAAAAACAAAACAAAGAGCCTGAAGGAAAACATCAGGATACTTGTTAACACAGGAAATAGGAAATCCACAGGGATCCAAACCCTAGAGAAAAAACTATAGGCAACTGTGGAAGGCTGAGTAGGAAATACAGCCGTCTTCAGGGAAGAGCCTTCCAACTGGTTACCTCATACCAGGTGGGCCTGAAAACTATTAAGTGCAAGTAACATCATGTGATTAAACCTGCTGTATTTATTATATATTCACGAAAGTGTGTGTGAGTACAAACACATTTAAAAAGAATTAAAGAAAAAGAGAGGGAGACACCGGCGCACAGGCCCAAGCGGCAGAGAGACCAGCGCGCAGACGGGCGGATGCTGGATAGTCCAAGCATGAAACAGTGAAGTCCACACTGAGAGCAGATCACCCCACTACAATTAAATCAAGTAGGTTTTTTGGGGCCTGGCCTCCAGAGTGGCAGGCCTTTTATTGGCAAGGTACACGGGCGAACGGGGAGCCTGGTCCTGTCCCTGAAGACCCTCGTGAGTGGGGAGAGTGTTCTTGGCCTGGAAATGGAGCAGGGGCATTCCCCGATTCCCTTGACCGGATTCCCTTGACCCCCGGTTAGTCTGCGAGGGCTGGTACCCTCTGCTGGGGCTGCTCCTCCTCTGCTGAGACCTCTCTCTCCTTGACCCATCCCAGCTTGCACCCAGGGTACTCCTTCACTCCCCCTCCCTACCATGGGGCCAGGGGATTACCCAGTTTAGCCTGTTAGGGCGCTGGGTCGGGAGCTCGGGGGACAGGGTAGCAGGAGTTTCTCTGTTTTGGTGGCCGGCCTGCAGAGTGGTAGACCTTTTGTTGGCGAGGTACCTAGCGAACAGGGAGCCTGATCCTGGTCCTGAAGACCCTTCTGAGTGGTGAGAGGAATCTTGGCCCGCGGCGGGAACCCAGGAAATGGAGTGAAGGCATTTTGTAAGCAAAGCCCCTGGCCAGCAGGGAAACCAGATCCTGTTTTAAAAGACCCATTAGATAGCATCGATAGGGGGAGATGGGAACACACCAAGGCAAGAATTAACCCAACAATCTAAAAATCAACATGAAAACACCAGAACCCAATGATCTTACAACAGAACTTGAACACCCTAACACAGAAGAAGAG
>NC_022010.1:59447721-59468851 GCF_000317375.1 Microtus ochrogaster
AAAAAAAAAGAAAAAGAGACCCTAAATTTGAGAGAGGGAATATATGGGTTGGGTGTAATAAAGAGAATGGAGAAAATGATGTAATTATATCCTAATTTAAACAAATTTAACAAATAAATTATATATACACATCGCTAACAAATGATGGCCTTAAACTTTCATTTAGCTTTTTATTGTAAAGATCTGATAATACTGTAAATGTGATTATAATTTATTAAATAGTTCACTTTTCTTAAATAAAATGACAACACTTCACCTTCAGTTGCTGAGGTATGGCTTTGTCTCATGCCCTTGGGGTTGAAAGGAATTCTTCCTTGAATTAAAATAATGTAAACAACTTTATTGCTTAGAAACAGCTCTTAGAAGAAACTACTGGTCCCTAGCACCAGCTTCTTCAACATTGCTATTTTCTCTGAGTGGACAGAGCACATTTAACTATGCCACTAAAACCACAACAGTGGCTGTTAAACTTCATGGCCCTAAAAAAAGGATGTAACCTCTGAAACCTGTTTTAAATAAATACCAATATGGCATTAGAAATTTAAAAGCTAAAACACATGCCCTTACCCTTTTAAAACATTGATCAGGAATCATCAACCTTGATGTTAAAATATGCATGTCTGACTTTATTCTCAAGTGAGATACTGTCACCTTGTAAGACTATCCTAATCTTGTTTTGTCTCTATCTTGACTGAAAAAATAACTTCATAACTCCAAAGTATTCAGCTTCCTCAGTTTCCTTTTTTTCTATTTCTTTCTCCCACAATTCATTCCTTCTTTCTTTTGTCCTCTTTTCCTATCCTCTCCTTCCTTCTTCCTATACCTGCTCCATTTCCTCTGTCAAAAAGCAGACATAATATGGAGAGAATAACACTGATCGTGGTAGAAAATTATAGCTTGGAGTCATGACTCTATGAGCTGTGTACCTCAGCAAATCAGCGCCCTTGACATCTAAATCAACAATTTTTAACCTGTGGGTTGTGATGCCTTTGACAAACCTCTATCAACAAAAATATTTAATTATGATTCGTAACAGTAGTAAAATTACAGTTATGAAGTAGCACTGAAATAATTTTATGATTGGGGGCCACTACAACATAAGCAAGTTGTATTTAAGGGTCACGGCATTGGGAAGATTGAGAAACACTGACCTAAAGGAAGAGTAATAACTTCTACAATGGCAGGAAAAATAAGCAAAGCAAAATGATACAAATATATGAAAATGTCACAAAGAAACACATCACTGCATACTTTATCACTGCTGACTTTTCACAGCCTTATGAGGTAGTATCCAGGTACACTATAGTTCAAATACATCAAACAAAGATAATGAGGGTGAGACAGTATTTGGAGTTTTGTAAACTTAGAAGTAGTACTAATGGCTATACTCTCTGGCCTCTTCAACTTATCAAGGGTAGATCAATAAAAAATACATTCTGTCGTCAAAAGTAAATTTAAACAGGTTAAATAAGTCACATAAAGTTTGCTACTTTGGGAGAGAAAACAAATGCTCTTTTAATATGATAGCTCTCAGGCAGGTAGTTGTTTTGTTGTTGATATATTCTAGAAAAAGAGGCAACTGAGGAAGTTAGAAAAATTTTTACTTATTACACCATGTTTCTGGGAATTAAAAAAAATCTAAATTTATGGGGCTAGAGAGAAAGCTCAATAGTTGGATGTACTTATTGTTTTTGCAGAAGACCAATGTTCCATTCACTACACCCACAGTGGGCCACAACCACCTATAAATCCAGTTTCACAGGATCCGACACCCTTCTCTGACACATAGAGGCACTCAGATGGTACACATACATGCACACACATACACATAAAAATATTCAAAAATTCAAACCTAGACTTACTCAAGAAACCAAACTCTACTATTCCAATAGCTTCCAAAATGTACACTAAACCACCCATCTATAATATTCACTAATGAGACAGATTCCCAGACCACTGCTTGGAATATGCATTTATATAAATATGCTACCACGATGGCACTCTAGGACTGGCTCTGACAACCTGCACCTTCTAGTCTATACAGCTAGTACCTATGTAAGAAAATCATGCTTATTTATTGTTTTTATCTGGCTATTGTTTTTATTTGGCTATAAACCAAAGTAGTGACTAAGATTTTCCAATTATATAATTCATATCTGAAAGGTAAATACATTATTTAGGAATATCTTAATAATGTAATGGCATTCTTGACAAATTTAAAAGCCAAATATGCCTTCCTTAACCACAGAATTTGACTCTCATTTTTTAAACTGTAAAAGACTAAGGAAAAAAAAAGTAGTATTAATAATTAAGTCAAGATAATTTTCAATAACTGGAATCATCTTAAACTACAGGGAGAAGTCAAATTCTTGCCACCATGTCATATCGCTATATTACTACCATATCTTTATATTTTATACACCAATACTGTAGCCATAGTAGAAAATGGTCAGCATACTGGGTTTATCCCATTTAATTGGAAGAGAACTACTTAATAAGTATTAAGTGCTACTTTTGTTATGTACAAAGTAAATCCAAAAATGGATGCAGAAGTTAACACTAGTAGAAACACCAACTAGGGGACCACCTGTATTACAATCCCAGCAAATGCTACTATATCCCATTTGTAACTGTCACCTTAAACAAATTATTTCCCCCTTATCTGAGTCTTGAGATTCATCATCTGTAAAGAAATCATAGTAATATATACTACATATATATCAAAGTACCAAACACACCTGATGGTATCCTATAAAAGCTGTAATATAGTATATGCATAAAAAATTAACAGAAAGGCATATAACACAAAACATATCATCCAGCAGAAGCTGTAGTAGATTATTAGATACTTTCAGATATTTTATTACTTTTAAAATGGTATGTTTATGTATATACATACGGAGGTATGTGCACTTTTGCACATGTCCAGAGGTCAAAAGAAGGCTCTAGATCTCATGTTCTCTCTCTCCCCTCCATATTCCCTTGAGATAAGATCTCCACTGGGTAGGCTAGCTTAGTCAGCAAGCTCCTAGCATTCTTCTGTCTCCACCTTCTTGTTAGAGTATGTAAAGGCATGCCAGATTATTTTTTGAGGGTGCCTGGGTTTGAACTCAGGTCCTCATGCTTGGGTAGTAAGCCCAAAATATTTTCGATACAAATACTGCCATGCTAGGAGCTTGTTGGTCATTAGTTGGTTTCCTGAGCATGGTAAAATCATTCCTCAGAAGAAAGCATGGCAGTGAACACAACTGTGCATCAACAATTTTATAGCTCCATTACCTTCACATCTGTAGAACTAGACATGACTTTGTGGGGTATTAAACTTCTACATTCTCACTATATACCAGTGATTGTGTTAAGTCTTCCAGCTCCTTACTTGAAGCCAAGAATGACTTGTGCACTCACAAGCCACACTGCAGGTGAGATCAGAGGACAAGCTGCAGGACTAGTAGTTCTTTCCTTTCCAGGGATAGAACTCAAGGCATCAGGCTTTGCAACAAACACTCATCACCACTATCACTCTAGCACAGGAGCCAGAAAAGGAGACACATGGCAGAGTATCGGGACCCATCAGTACCAGGAGGCTTACCTACTACACAGCCATATGACTTTGGGCAGGAAACACCAGCCAGACACAGATAAGAAAAGCACTGAATCCCCAACTTCTGTATTCTAAGAACCCAAGACATCCTTGGCATTTCACAAGATGAAATGACTAACAACTTATATATTTTCCTGTTATTTTCTCAAAACAGAAGAAAGATTTTAGTACAACTCAACAAAGATAGACATTTGAAATAAAAATATTTTTGTATACATTTAAGGTGAATACATAAAAAACAGTTGTTCAATTCAGAAATAACATTTATTTCCCACTGAAAATGAAATTACAATTATAAACATGAACTAATAAACAAATTGTAAGCATGACCTGTCTTACAAGGTAATCAATCTGCTACATTATTGATGATTGAATGTCCCATAAGTTCTAGATACTGAAACTCCAACACAGTATTAGTACTTTATATATGAACAAATGGCATACTTAAAAAATATTCTTCCCTCTTTGCTCCCTCCCTCCCTCCCTCCCTGCTCCCTTCCTCCCTCCCTCCCTTTCTCTCCATGCATCTGAGTGTAGTGTGTGTGTACGCACACAAGCCACACTATACATGTGGAGGTCAGAGGAAAACTGGCAGGACTGGCAGTTCTTCTTTTCACCATGTGCATCCCAGGAACAGAACTCAGGTCATCAGGCTTGGCAACGGGCAGCCTTCACCTGGTGAATCACCTCACCCACGCAAATGCTGACATTTAAAAAATATTTTTCTTCACATCTTTCAGTTTATTTTCAAAATAGGAAAAGAAGTTTAGCATACAATTACAGGAATAGAATTTTTAAATAGATTCACAGTAACTTCAAACTATATTTACACTGAAATACACACAAAAAATAGTTGCTGAGTCAAAAAAACCTTTTCCTCTCAAAATTAATGAAATTGAGATTATGAATATGAAAGGATACGTGTCTCACAAGGGAACTATGGATTAAGTTTGAAAGTACAGGCATGTACACCACTTACAGCATTCACACTACTTTTAAAATAGGCTTTGTTGTCTAGGAATGGAAACTCTCAGTGACAAGCTTCAGATAGGCAATTGGTCTACTGGATATGAACTTTGTTGCAAGCAGCAGCAAGTACATATAAACGATGTCTTCTCTTTCCCACAACAATTACATGAAAGTGTTGTGCCCAGATTATGACCCCCAGAGAGAGACCATACAGAGAGGCCCAGACTGTCTGTAATAAGCAAGGTTTAATCAGCATGATACAAACATGTTTGGAACTCATCTCCATCTTGTATCTCCTCTGTGGGGTAGGCTTTTAAAGGTATAACTACAGAGAGGCTTTTTGAAGGTGCTTTGGCATGGATGCAAGGACTTTTGCTCCTTCCCATCCTGCTAAGTCAGCTTTCTCCTTGTTCTTAGAGCAAGGCCACTGTTCCTGAGTCAGGCCATCTTTATCAGCCTGTACCAGGTAGCTGACTGGCTGGGCTAAGTGACCTTGCGCTCGGAATCTCTCTGGTGGGAGAGGGGAAGGCCACTGTCTTCCTGGGAAAACATTCTGCTAGGAAATTCTCGTCCCTTTGAGAATAAGAGGTGAGGGTCTCATAAAAAAAAAAAATCTTTACAAAATGCAAATGATTAAGAGCCAAGGAATATGTTTACAAAGTAATGTAAGATCTCAATTATCTCAGTAAGTGACTTAATTTGCATTATCTGGCTCCTTTACTAGCTCTTGGTTTCTAATTCTAACTTCATTCTGTATTTATGGCACTAAATATTGGGAATATAGGCATCTTGTGGTGTGATATTAAGAACTAGCTTTTGAGGAAAATACAAATATTTTTTGGATTTTCGAGACAGGGTTTCTCTGTAGTTTTTGGTGCCTGTCCTGGAACTAGCTCTTGTAGACCAGGCTGGCCTTGAACTCACAGAGATCCGCCTGCCTCTGCCTCCCCAGTGCTGGGATTAAAGGCGTGTGCCACCACCGCCCGGCTTGGAAATACAAATCTTAGTTGTAGTTTTTATAGTATAATTATTGTGAGATTTCATGGCACAAACAAGTTGACATACTGGTCCTGTCATTTCTGAAACAATCATCTATCACAGGCTATTATGAACCATTGCATGGTCACCAGTGTCAAGGAATCCATAATCTCATCAAAAGTAGTTATTTCAGAAGACAGAAAGAACAATTGAGATAGAAATATAACCTTATAATAGTTATATTTTTAATCTCGAGCTTTCAAAAGTTAAAAAGAAAACTAAAATCTATAGAACGTTTCTTGCTTTTTCTCCTAAACATATTTCAGGAAATTAAAATGTACCATATTTGAAAGAAAATAAAGAAAAACAGAGTAAGAAGAAAAAAAAGACAGGATATTTTAAGAAATATAGTATTAGTCATCTGTACAGGTCTTGTGTTTACAGATGGAAAATGTTATGAAGAGCAATAAAATGCAACTATCAAATCCCACCTTCTTTAAGTCCCTTCCATTTAATTTACATGTGCTTTAGATCTGTCTTAATCTGTGGCTCAGCTATGGTATGATTAGCTGGTCTATTAGCGTGAAGCCAAAGGACATGATGCATAATACTATTCCAACATTATCTCATTAAAAGGCTGAATTAAATTCCAATGTCTAAAACTGATCTTAGTTATAGCTACCTGCCTTGCATCAGATCTTGGTTAACTGCCTGTTGGGGTGGTTAGCGAATTCTTCTGGTAGCAAAATATGGAGTCTGCAGGTGGGGCATGTCCCCTGTTGTATCAACCATGGTCCAATGCACTAAGGAGCAAAATGATTAAGTCAGAGTTTCAAATTTAGCCTAGCAAAGGCAGCTTCCACTCTACACATCAGTCACCAACCAAGATGCCTTCTCCTCTGGTGGTTCTGAAAGCCAAGCCATCTGCTACAACTATGGTTTGCTAAGCTATCCATGGCAACGGCAGAGTATTTTTAAGCCAGTCTATTTGGCTCAAATTTGGTTTCTCCCTATTTTAAAAAATGACTAGTAGTTCTACAAGGATATTGGAGAAGCTTGCTGTTTACTCTTTGGTTGATTTGATTTATATTTTTTTCACTTATAATTAACTAAACAAATAACAACTAGGCATATGAAAATTACCAATTCCTTGATGGGGCTCTAAAGCTGAACCCCCCTGGAAGAACATTCTCTTCAGATTGTTTTCTGCAGTGAAACAGTAATCCTGAACTGTGAAGTGTTTGTTATGTTTTGGTAAGTATTGACTCTAAAACTAGGTATTTTTGATGTTTGAATAATGGAGAGGTAAATCAGATAACAGGATTAAAAGTGTAGGGACTATATTTGATGTCTAATAACCAACCTTGAAGAGTAAACTGAATGAATTATATATTTCCTTTTCACTGGGCAATGCAAGTAAGTTTTGACAAACATTCTTATTGTAAAATATTCACACATCAAACTTTCAAAATGGAAAAACTGGGTGGCTAAGTGTCATTTTGGAGACTTTATGGGATTAACAATTTTTCAAACCTCTTTAGATCAAAGCAGACAACACACATAATTTTGTACCACATATTTTATCTTTATACCACGGTTGGAAAAATCAGGCAATTGTCTACTTCCCCGAGAAAAACACTTCTTGTCTAAGATTATCTTTTCTGTTGTTGAATCACATTTTTTCTCCAGAGGATTTGGACCATACATTGTAATCAGTAACAGTTACACAGCAGCAGCACGAGGAGTTAATCCATATACACAGCAAGAACACAAAAGATATGTCGGCCTCACATTTTTCTAACATTAATCCAAGTCTCAGAGTCTTCAAATATAAACACAAGAGGTTAGATTACTAAAACAAGTCAGTTTTAAAATGCGAGGGGCCATTATTACATATGGATAATAGACACTGTGGAATTTACAGCAAGAAAGGGTAAAATGTCACTTCTTTGTTACTAGTCCTGTCACTCAATTGCTTTATATTTCTCCTAGTTTGCTCAAGGGAACTGTATACTGTATACCATTTAAATCTCCAGGCTGTCCTCCTGAAAACAGTAGTACAGCCATGACTGCATACAGTGAAAGATGTAAATGTTCTGTATGGCACTCAGAGAAGGAAGTGCAGTGATGGCTAGTGGGGCTGTGAAATGACACTGGATGCTCATACACCTTGTAAGCAAGGCAGTAAGCTTGCTTAGCTGACTAATGCTAAAATATTAACAGGACAAGCTTAATTGTTTACCTGAGAGTGGGATTTGTGAGCACAAGGTAAAACGGAAGGGTTTTCTGGAGACAAATTTTCATGACAGATTACACAGGGCTCCTCTTCTTCCTCTTCATTATCCTAGCCAAAAATAGATATGATAAAATTTAGGCTTTTTTCCCCTCTCAGATCTAAATTTGTTTTTAGTGAACAAGATCTGTCTCACCAAGTCCTTGTCTCCTTCCCATGTGGTAGAACCTTGTGGTGACTTGGGGGTCTGGGGAGCACTAGGCTGCGATGAAGTGTGGCTGGGTGATGAACTATTACCATCTGGCGCAGATTTTCCTTCACTCTAAAAATAATGTTTATTTTTAAAAATTATCCTAAAACAGTATCAACTGACAGATTGAATAAAATAAATTGTAGCAAAAATTACCAAAAGGATAAATAATACTCATGATAAATCTTGAAATAAAGTGTTGGTAACATTTGTTAGAGCTACATAAAGCATTAGTTTAAATAAAATAAATCTTTGCAAAAAAATAGAAAAAAGAAACTTGCATTCAGAATTGTTCAAAGCAGTCTTTAGAAAATTCAAAGGGGATCAGTTTTATTCTACTCTGATCTAAAACAATCCACGTCATCTGTAAGTTGAATATGTAGGATTATTTACTGTAAATGAATGATGTCCTATGATTATGTTATTGATTCTTGACTCTCTAAACATGTTACGGCACTATTACAGAAACAAGAATAGAGAATTAAAGTTAGTTGCTGTTGTTTATTGGCGTGTTTGGTTTACCTCAGATTTCTTGGGCTCAATCATTTGAGCAATCTTGTAAACAATTTCATCAAATGTAAGTCGAGACACGGACTTTCCATGAGAATCCTTGAGCTGTTGTAAGAAATCTGTAAGCTCCTTCCTGGAGGAGATAAAGAATAGAGGTTGGTGTTCCCTGCTCCTCTGAGGAAGTGCCCTCAAAGGTGAGACTGAAAATCCTGCTCATATGACAGTCAGCAGACAGACTCAACTCAGTAGTTTTGAATCTAAAAAATGTTACCTGCATGCATTTGAAACCATAATAAAAACTACTAATTGTGTCCAAAAGCTATATTTAATGTGTTTACCAGTGAAAGTTAACTATGCTTATGAAAGTACTCACTATGTGAAAACTGAGTTGATTCATTTACATATTGAGAACTTTATATCTCAAATTTCATTCAGGACTAAACTATTCCTTTTTAGTAACTATTTTAAAAATAACTATTTGAATAGTAACTTTTGCTATTATTGTCTCAGTTTTGTAGTATTTAAATATTTTGCCTTCATAAAACTCAGAGAAAAAAATAAAGATTAAATAAAAAAGTAAAGAAAGCAAAAGATACATTCATTGCATGATAAAATAATTAACTTCCAATTATTTTAATCAGTATTTGCCTTTTTAATCCTCCATTGCCACCTATACTTATAATAGGATGATTTTTCTTTCTTTTGGCTTATGATTTATTCATTTTATAATTATCTATAACTATATAATTCTATTTTTCTATTTATAATTATGAAAAATATTAAAATCATACCCTAATTAGATAACAGGGTATGATACTTTCAAATGAAAATACAAAGTAAAATTAGACTTATTTCCACACATACAAGAGCAGAGATTTTAGAATTAACTTTTCCTCTCCTAAAGTCAGACAGTGAAATCCAGAACAATTGTGATATCTTATACTGAACTGTGTTCACTCACAAATAAATCATAGGAACCTCAATAAAATTAAAAAAAATAAATTGAAACCTGATGACATTGGGCTCAGCATACAATTAATTGGAAATTTGGTAACTTTTTATTACGGTAATTATTACAGCTGGGAGAATTCAAATTGGTAAGTTTATAGCTACTACTTCGAGCAAATGAGCAAACATAAATTTAAGCACTTATCTTCTCAAGCCTTAAGACTAATAAAAAATTAAGTTTACCTAGCATTTCTGTTGAGCACTATGCTTTCTTAGTCAATTTTATTTTACTAAGACCATTGTAAAAAAATAGTTGTACTTATGGGTATATGTTAAGTGTTTCATTTCTACAATTAGGGCTATGAAAATTGTAAAAAAACAAAAAACAAAAAAAACAGTGTAACCACTAAGGAAAAATCAAAGTACCTTGTTTGCTGTGGAAAAGCCATTCTCAGTCTGTCTGTAATCCTCTCCCAGTTTATCATGAGAGGTTCACTGCACAGACTTGCACTGGGTGACACATTGTCAGCTATAGGTGTTGGCATAGCCCAGGTTATACCAGGCATCTGTAAAGGGCAGAGATATAAACATCAGCTCCAGTAAGTAGGTAATACCACATGTCAACATAACACTTTGATGCCTCAGAAAAAAAGCAGAATGAAGAGTCAAATCAACATTCTCTTTTTAGAGCTTTTTTCTCAACAGATACGGTATTTCTAACTTGTTGTTACCTATTTTAAAAGCAAGTTGTTTGCCCTGTAATTACCAGCAAATATAGAAACAGAGTGCATTGTTGAGTTTTTAAGAAATAATAGTGAAAAACTAAAAACTACGTAAAATATGCTAACACGGGATTAAGTAAAAGAAATTATAGCAAATCAATCAAGTTTTTACAAATAGATGTATATGTCTGGGCAAAAGAGATACCCATGGAATATATTTAGGTTTTTTAAATATTAGTTTATAGTATCAAATTTATAGTAATGACTTCTTTAATATTAAAATGTTTAATAACTGCATGCATATAAACACACAAAAGCATCTGTAAGTTATATAATAATCTACAAATGGTTATTTTTTCTAGGGATTCAACAAGATAATTTTACTTTCGACTGTCTATATTTCTCTATCATCTATATTTTTCCAACTATTAAATATACTTCTATTATTAGAAAAATAACAAAGATAAAATTTTAAGTTCTAAATAATGATGATGATAAGTGTTTTTGCTAAAAGGCTCAAAAATATCACAGACAATGACAGCATGGAAAATACAATATATATCTAATGGACCTATGACACCAACAACAATTTTTGTGTGTATTTTATGGAAGTTCTTAGAAACGTCAAGTGAATTAATATAATCAAGAAAATTTTTAGAGCACTAATTGAGTTACTAAAGCAATTAAACCATGACAATGTTTATTGAAACCTATGAGTCACCATGAAAAGTAAGTAACAACTAGCAGTAGTTGGTCTCTAACACAATCTGCCTCAGTCCGCTCTAGCTTCCATCAGGAACCTGAAGATAATCTTATTAGGAGGCTAAAAGATTTCAATGTTTTCAATAAAATTCTACTCTGGTCATTACAGAATACCAGCAAGCAAATTGCATAAGCACCACAGTTAACATAGTGACAAAATGTATAGTACTTATTTAAAATGTTAAGACTTATACACATATTTTTGTAGACAGTTAGCATAGACATAAATGAATCCATCTAACTACAAATTTAAAAAAGATTGAGAGCAAGATACAAGAACTTTATGCTACTATATATATTCATATGTGGAAATATAAACAGACATACACACACACAAGTGCCTGAGTTCCTTTATGAGAAAGTCAGAAATAGAAATTTTTTTCCCTAATTATATCTGACATTATTCTTTCTGGAATTTTGTTGTTGTTGTTGTTCTTTTTGTTTTTCTTAAAGTTTAGTCAAGACAACAAAAAATAATTCTAGCCATTCTAAATGTCTTTATTCTTTCTTCTGGTTTGAATAAAACTTATCTGACTAGCTACAATTAGGAAGGTTGAAAACTTTAGGGTTTTTGTTCCAAGCTCATGTTACTCATTTTCTTGGTTACAGATACAGTAGAACCACTCTGGGTGTGTATATAAGCTTAGTAGCTACATAGTTCACTGTGATTTGTCCCCTTTGCTTTTCTACACAATAGCTATGTCAAAAATAAAAATGCCAATCTATCTCACAGTTTTATTTGTTAGAGAAGTAAAACTGCAATTCCAAAGACTTGAAAGTATAAAGATACAAATTTTGTATTTCAAAACCAGGATAATGTTATGTGAAACAGGTATTCATTCATTCATCTTTTAATTATTAACACTACCAGCATTACCAAATTATCCTAACAAACAAATGAGGACAAAAGTTTTATTCAGGAATCCCATTATATAGTTATAAAAAACTAGTTAATATTATTTCATCAGGAAAGCCACTTACCAGGGGCGGTCTAGGCTGTACAGCTGCAGAAATAACTCCAGGGCAAACTGCAGGCATTTGAGGAACAGTAAGTATGGGTCTAAAGAAAGAATCCTTCACAAGGGGTCTTCCTAAGAACTGCTGTATCTAGCATATAAAAAAAATAAATAAAATAAAACTCTGCACACATATAGAATTGTTTTGGTATGGACAATGCTTTAAAATCAGAACAATGTAGGGGTAAAACACTGATTGGAAATTCAGATATGAAGTATATTGGAAGCAATGAGTATATCAAAATCCTATTTAAATCTATGAGAATTTGAATGAGCAAAGGAAAAAGATAGAATAGAAAGAACAATAATAAAAGAATAGAAAATTAAGAGTTTAATCACCACCTTCTCTGTACCTGGTTGGATAACTCTGGATGCCAAATTCTTAGACTATAAAATAAGAGCCTTAGATGAAATGATCTTTAAGATTCACCCACAAACGCTAAGTAACAAGATGAACCCTAAGAGAAACATATAAAGATCCCCTTGGGAATGGGAACTAGACAAGATCTCCTGACAAAACTGGGAGCATGGGGGTGGGGCAGAAGAGTGGGTGAAAGGGGAGGAGGAGCAGAGAAGGGGAGGGGGAGAAAACTTGAGGGTTCAGAATAGAAACGATGGGGGAAGGACAGAGACGGAGAGAAAGAAGAGATATTTTTTGATTGAGGGAGCCATTATGGGGCTAGCAAGAAACCTGGCACTAGAGAAATTCCCAGGAATCCACAAAGATGACCCCAGCTAAGACCCTAAGCAATAGAGGAGAAGGTACCCAAACTGGTCTTGCCCTATAGATATATTGATAACTATCTTTTTTTTTTAACTTTAAAAAGAAGCTTTTATTTATTTTGTAGCATGTGCATTACAGGAAACAAAACACAAGAAGCCAAGAACAGTCATCCAGCCACATGCAGCTCAGCTTGCTATGTCCCTCTGGGTGCTGCAAGTGTACACACATCAGGTGATTGAGGTTACACAGTATGCACCATGCTTGCCCCCACATTGTGATTATTCACCATCTAAAACCCCACGCTACATGAGTATGTTGATAACCAAGAATACACCACGCCATCTCAATCTGTCAGACAAAGCTGTAATCCTGTCTTCCTTGGCAACAAAAATTTCATAGAAGACAAAAATGGCAGCAGGCCTCTAGATAGAAGTACTGGCGAAGTTACAATTAAAATTCTGCATTCCCTCAATGCTCAGCTTACAGGGAAACACAAAGCAACAGAGCACACTAAGCACAGCATTCCTAAGTTTATCTTCAGATCTATACACTAAAATGTGAAGTTCTTATGGGCACTGAAGATGCACCTACGGCAGGGGTTCTTAGGATGTCAATCTTAACAGCGCAGTGCTGCAGACCTCGTCCTGTGAGCCTCCCTGTCCCTCCAGTCAACCTAGCAATATGATGTCCAGACACGGCTCAATTCCATGTTCAAAAGGAACCTTTTCTGTCAAGCTACACCTTTAACCATATCCACTCCTTTAGGTCATTTATGAAGTTCAGATGTTGTGGAATGAACTTTGAGCACAATAAACACAAGTATCTTCCCAGCAATGCATATATGGATCCCTGGGTACAGTTAAAATTGTCTTCTAGATGTGGTGCTCCTAGCCAAGAGCTCTTCCCTCATCCGTCTTTTTCTCTGTCCATCTCCAGTTCAGGATGATGCTAGTGACAAAGGGCACCTCCAGAAGACGGCCTTTCCAAAAGACTAGCAGGACATTTATAATGACCATTCTACTTCTAACACCCTTTGGGCACTGGGACTTATCTTCTAACACTTGGCAACACTAACGGAAATGCACAGGGCGACAATGGCAGGACAGCGGGGAACCAGCCAACAGCACAGCACCTCACTCTGCACTCTTCTTTCCCCTGCCCACCTCCACCACCTGGGAACAGCATCTGCTCAAAGAACACGTCTAACAGTTCCATTCCAGTGTAACCATTCCTATCAAATAACAATCCTTAAAAGGTGCTGTAACCCTCTATTTTCACTGTGTGTGCATTTTTTACATTTATGGATTAGTGCATGTGTGTAGGCACATGCATGCCACTTTGTATGGAGGCTAGATGACAATTTGTGGATCAGTTTCCTCTTACATGGATCCTGGAGATCACATTCGGGTCACCAGTTTGTGGCAAGCGCCTTTACCTGCTGAGCCACCTACCAGTCCATTATGCACATTTTCTTACTGTGTGAGACAAAGCCCTGGCTTGTAGCCCTGGATGGCCTGGGACTCACAAGATCCACCTGTCTCAGCTAGGATTAAAAGCGTGCGAACTACACCAAGTTATTATGCACTGAAAAGCTTAAAGACAAGATGTTTCCAGTAACACTTCCATTTCCCCAGCATATGTACAGTGCGGGGCAGAGAATAAACCGTGCATCCCTAACAGACCAAAGAGCATCGCTCTGGTCTAGAACCTCCCCACCTCTCTTTAACCCAAGGGTCAGGTTTATGAATCTGTCATGGTTTCGTGGGGATAACAACCTCACTTCCTACATGGTTTTAAGAGTTCTTTCCTATGAATTTTAACACAACTTTCAAACACTACTCTACTCTGTCACATACTGGCAGCCTCTTTCCCTTCTAGAAGACTAGGTGCTGCATATCTGACTCGTCCGTCTCGTCTGTACACATGATATACTGCAAAATAAGAAGCACAGAGAAAAGGGACAATGGCTAATCTTGCATCACCAAAACTTACATTAGTATTAGGCCTTCATACATTTTCTTTCTTCCTCCCGGCCAATCCAGCACAAGTCTGTATTGCTCAGAAGTGATCTTTTCATTCCATTTCCAAAAGACAGCATTTCACCACGAGTTTAAACAGGAAAATCTACAACATGTATTATTTACTACATCTACCTTTAACATACTTTGTGCACTTCTAAACACCTAGAAGGACTAGATGTTTCAGATGAGGACATAAATTTGTCCCCTATATACACAGTAGTGTGGAAACCACACACATGTAACAATGGTTAGATCTCAAAGTGTCTTCTGCTGAGAGCATTCTGGTCTCCGACCTTTTTCTTCAGCCCCTCCCCTGTATCACAAGACACAGGCACCTGTCAGTTGGATGATACTTTCACAGCTCTTCAGAAGACAACCTTGCTGTGAATTTTAACACTGAGTACACAGAGGTGTTAGTTTACTAACTCTACTTTTGTCATTTGCTAGCAATTTAATACCTAGAAACTAGGTATCATAAATGAGGACCCCTTTGTCCAGTATGTACAGTGTAGCAAAGTTAAATGTATATAACATACAGGGTGGTGGAAAGCTAAAAACGTCTTGCACACTAATGGGATCTTTTTGCAGTTCCTTCCCTCCACCTCCTTAGTCCACTGGACAAGTCCAGCCTGTGCACTGTTTTCGGAGGTGGGTTAGCAATTTTAAACATAGTATCTCCAGGGGCTGGAGAGATGGCTCAGTGGTTAAGAGCACTGACTGCTCTTCCAGAGGTCCTGAGTTCAATTCCCAGCAACCACGTGGTGGCTCACAGCCATCTATAATGAGACCTGACGCCCCCTTCTGGCATGTGGGCACACATGGAAGGAATGTTGTACACATAATAAATAAATAAATCTTTAAAAAAAAAAAACATAGTATCTCCAGTTTTCCAAAAACTATTTACATAAAGTATTATTCTACTACTTCTACTTTTAAATGTATCAAACACTGAAAATACCTAGACAGACCAGGTATCTCATGTAAGAACTTATCTACTATACACACTACACTGGCAAATAAAACTGTATGCAAAGCAATGGTTATTATCTGAGGTATCTTCTAAATATAACCATCTGGGCTTTGACCCACTTTCTTCTCCCTTCTTTGCCTTCAAGCCAGCAGACAAATAGAGACATAGGCAATGCTCAGAAATAGCTGAAAAAATTCATATCCGCAAATCATGTACAGAGCAACCTTTCCTACAAATTGACAATGTGCTAATTTTACTACTTTGTCATACATTGGCAACCTCTTTACCATCTAGAGATGAGAAGCTGAAAATTTTAGTCATGTGTCCATTATATACAGACTACACACAGCAAAACAAAATGCAAATATATAGCAATGATATCTGAAAAGGTCCCATATAAACACACTAGTACATGACTGTGCTGCTTCCCATTTACTTCCTCCAGACCACTGAGCAAGTACAGACAGTACTGCTCACAGAGGGCTCCATAATTCTACTCCCAAAAGATAGCGTTTCATGAATTTTAGCAAAAAGATATTTACAAAGTGATATTTTTACTACCTCTACATTTAACAAACGTTGGGTACTTCTAAACATCTGGATAGACCAGATGTTTCAAGTAAGGACTGTTGTCCACTGTGGACACAGCAGTCCAGTAAACAGCAGACATGGAACAAGAGTAGTAATTAAAACAATTTTAACACAAAAAGAAAACCTTAACATAAAAAATACAAAATGTATTCTACTACCTCTACTTTGTCATACACTGGCGACCTCTTTGACACCTAGAGTGACTAGACGTCGTAAATTAGGACTCCTTTGTCCTTTATATATGCTATGTACACAGCAAAGCCAAACACAATGGAGCACAATGGCTCAGAGCTCTGCCTTCCCCTGGGAACCGGGGCACAAACACAATGTGGTCAACTCGGGAATGGTTTAGTTCTGCCTCCCCAAACAATATTTCAAATGAATCCTAACAAAAACGTATTTACATAATGTGTTGTTTTTCTACCACTACTTATAAAATATGTCAGGCACTTTAGAGCATCTAGAAAGATATTTCCAAAAAACACTCGGCATTGACACACACACACACAAATGGGGGGCAGGGGTTGAGAAATGAACAAAATGTGTACACAATACAACAGGAAAAAAAAAAGACGTCTTCTTCACACGTTCAATCTGGCTACAGACCTCTTCTTCCTCCGGCTGGGTCCTCTAACCTACTGAATAAACAAGGACGAATGTCGCTCCAGGGTCTTTCTAGAGGTGGCCTAATCAATTCCACTTCAAAGTCACTTTTAGAAGACACGTCTATGGTGTTTTTAAAGACGACTGGGTACGCCCATGTGATTTCCTACTTCTACCCTGCATCGGTAATCTCTACAGCTACTTGTCCAGATTTAGCCAAGGGTTGGGGGGAAAGGTTGAGAGCAGCTTTTTCATATTATATACAAGGCCTTCTATGGTGGCGGGGAAATCTTCGCCAGCGTTTCCGACTGGCCGCTTGAGATGTCACGTCCAGTTGGAAGTGGCCCTACGATCATTTGTTCCTCCCGCTATGCTGGACTCGGCTCACCTCGCTCCAGGGCCATCGAGGCCTCTGTTCATTCAAGCTCAACAGGGCGATGCCCTCCCAGTGGTGGACTAGTGTTCCTGCGCAGACCCGCAGCCTCAGGCTGCAGAGGCCCTCAAGGGCCAATCTTGGCCTTCGGGTGGCCGCCATAGGCTGCAGAGGCCCTCAAGGGCCAATCTTGGCCTTCAGGTGGCCGCCATTCTTTCCGCCACGCCACGCTCGCCGACAGCTGGAGATGTCTTCGAAGGCCTGGCTGGGGCTTCTCCATGGGCCCGGCCCTGGAGAGCAGGGGGCAGGTGGATGGAGGAGGCGGTGCGCAAAAGGCCGCCGCCATCGAGGATCGCGGCTGCTGTGAGGGCTCGGGCTCCTGGGGTCCGCAGGACTGAGACCAAGGCTGCTCCCGGCTCACCTGGCGGGGGCCGGAGGCCGTGGGGGCCCGGAGGAAGGAAGCCGCACACCCTAGCTCGCCATGCTCTCTGCCATAACTGACTCTTGATAACTATCTTAAATGTCACCACAGAACCTTCATCCAGCAACTGATGGAAACGGGCAGAGACCCACAGCAGAGCACTTGGCTGAGCTTCCAAAGTCCAGCTGAAAAGTGGGAGGAGTGAGAATCTGAATAAAGAAGACAATGATGAGGACACGAACTGAAACCTGAGCTAATGAGAGCTCAACCACTCCAGCCAGACAGGGAAGGAAGGAACCAGCATAGGACAAAGCTAGACCTGCTGAATTTGGGCGACAGGTATGGCTGGGGCAGACTGCAGGGCCACTGGCAGTGGCATCAGGATTTGTCCCTGATGTTTGTACTGGCTTTTTGGAACCCATTCTCTCTGGATGTATACCTTGCTCAGCGTGGATATAGTGGGGAGGGCCTTACCCTCTCCTGAAGAGTTCATGGTGGGTAGGTAGAGTGAAAGTGGAGGGAATGGGAGAAAAGGGAGGAGTAGGAACTGGGACGGGTATGTAAAATGAAAAAAGATAGTTTGTTTCCTTTTTAAAAAATATAGTGGGGAAAAAAGATCCACACTCAGATCTAATAATATAAGACCCTCAAAGGTATAATATGAATGTACAAAGATATAATATCTATAAATCTCAAAGGTCTCAGTGAATGCTGTAGATGTTGAGAAACAATACTCAATAATTGCATTTAAAAATCCTCAAAATTATCTGTAATATAATTACAAAAATTACAGAAAATATATCTGTAAGGAAGCTGCCATTTGATGGAATCCAGATTTTAGTTTTAAAGACAATAGAAGAATGAAGTAGGGCTCATAACAAGGGATACTCCATCACAGAGGTCCCTTTAGGGTGTGCTTGTATTTCCAAAGGGGTCTTGGCAATTGTTAGTAGGAGAGAAACTTTGGTTTGTTTGTTTTTTTGAGTATAGAAGGGGACAGGTTTAGGGAACTTTTGCAGTGTGCTAGATCTAACATGATCATAAATCGAAACAATAATAATTTGCTAAAATAGAAAAAGAACATTAACAGAGCTCTAAGTTATGATCTTAAACAAAGTGAAAAGTTAATGGTGAACTTTATAGTGCGCAGACAGATTGACATTTGATTCTTAATCACCAGGGAACAGACACTGTATGTCTTATAGGTAAAAAAGGATATTTTGAAACAATTAAAACATAAATTCTAACTAGATACTAAATATTAATATAATCAGTAATGTATAGTTTTATTATTTAAGATAATAATGTCATGATTATACCTAGTAAGAGTTCCTTATCTTTTAGGATATATATCAAAGTATAAATGGATGAAATTATATGATTCCCAGAGTTTGCTTTATAGTAGAGTCCAGGGAGAAGGAGATGATATAAAACAAGACTGTCAACTATTAATAATGTTGAAGCTGCATTTCATTTTTCCTTAATTTTTACATATATTTATTATGTAAAATCAAGTTACACATGAATATAACATATATATGTAACTATATAGGAAATTATATATAAATTTCAAGTTTTTGTTAAATTTTAAAATGATGAGTAAGTGGTGGGTACAAAGTCTGTACTGAGGTCCCTTTGAGAACCTCTACTGCCAATTTAACAATAATTCTCTGAGAATAATTATGGACTTTTCCCTTCTTCTGCTTCCTAGCACATCATGAAGTTAACTGCTCTTCCATTCCACAATCTTCTTGCCATATGGACCCCTCTGACACTGGCCCAAAAGATGTTCTTCTTCCCTTGTTGCTTTGCTAGATAATTCATCATAGAGACTATAAACCAAAAGCAGAACACTAGAATTCAGTAGTGGGTCTCACTAATGACTAAATCTGATCATATGGTTTATAGGATTTTGGAACTGGTTGTGGCAAGAATTTGGAAATATTTGACAAGAAAAACTCTAGAATGCTGTAAGCAGAGCTTAATGGGTCATTTTAGTGAACGTTCAGAAGACCAGAATGCTTATAGTAATGTAAACAGCAATGGAGCACAATAATGAAGTTTAGATGGAAATAGGGCTCTACTAAGAATTGGACAACAGCCATTTGTGTTACACTCTAGCTAATAAGTGGTCCTTGCTATACTCAATAGTGAGTAGTAATGAAGTTTACAGAGCATGAATGTCAACATCAAAAGCCACCTGCCTCTAAGTATCTTATCTTTCTTTACTTTCTATATTCAGACTTACACTAAAAATTAAAAAAGTATCACCAAATAATAACTGAAAAGTTCATGGAAACTATTTCTCAGATTAAGTACTCTAGTCTCTAAAGTACACAGATCAGTACATCCAGTTAAACCTAATGGCTCTTAATAAGTGGAGTAGTGGTGAAAGGGGAAACTGCCCTACTGTCAAAAACACAGATTAGAAAAGTTAAAGAAAGTATAAGGTACAAGGAGAGGGGACTGACTCTCTAGTAAGTTTTCTAGGTAATGCTTTAGTTATATAGTTCTACAGAAGAGAAATGAGAATTCTGAGCATTCATGAGCTATCTCTCACAATGTGTGTAAATTCTAGAGGATGAAAACAGCACTTTTAGACTTCATATGCCTGATTAATAGGAACCAGTCTCAGTCAAACTGTATCAGCATGGACTGGCCACCAGTAGCAACTGGTATTTAAAACATGAACTTAATTCCATTTGAGTACCCACTAAACATACTGTATATTCTGTATTTTACACCTTATCACTTATCAAAATAAAGACAGCAACTTTCCAAAATGCCAGGAATCTTACCAGTATCTCAGGACTTGGTGGTGGTGGGGGAAGCTGGATTGGAGGCAAGGTACTCAAGGCAAACCCTTGTTTCACCTTATTGATTTGTTCATTGTACTGTGTCTGAGAGAGAGAAACACATTTTAGACAACCACTGACTTTAAAGAAACAGCATATAGTAGTGTTTGATTTGAATAATCCAACATAAACTAGTGGCTCTTAACCCACTGGCAGAAAAAAAAAACAGTTTCTGACATAAAAATAATTCCATAGGCTTTCATGCCCACATTTAAATAGCTGTGTTTGAGGGGTTTATTGATAAAATATAGTGACATAATTCAGTTGCTTATTGTAACTCCCCTGTTTTTCCAATGTTTCCAGTTTCCAAATAGAAACACTGATACAAAGTGAGTATAGGATCTAAAGAGTTTAATACCTATAAGAAACACAAACACATTTTAACAAAGAACCAAATATATTGTCAATGTTCATTTTTTAAAGTAAAAGGAAAATGTTAGAAAAAGGTTTATTACTGATAGAAGAGAAAGTGGGAAGTACCCTACAACAGATGGGCACAGGAGATCACTTCCTATGTATAACCCCAGCAGCACAGACATTAAGGGCCTCATTGAATAAATGGGACCTCCTGAGACTGAGAAGC